>NW_019154152.1:5281534-5341731 GCF_002288905.1 Enhydra lutris kenyoni
ACACACACACACTACCTCTTCTTCATCCATTCATCAATCAGCGGACACTTGGGCTGTTTCCATACTTTGGCTATTGTATATCGTGCTGCTATAAACATTGGGGAGCAGTGCATGTATCCCTTTGAATTAGTGTTTTCATATTTTGGGGGTAAATACCCAGTAGTGCGATTGCTGGATCATAGGGTAGTTCTATTTTTAACATTTTGGGGACCTCCATACTGTTTTCCACAGTGGCTATACCAGTTCTTAAGGATTTATACTTTAGGGGCACCTGGGTGGCTCAGTGGGTTAAGCCTCTGCCTTCAGCTCAGGTCATGGTCCCAGGGTCCTGGTATCGAGCCCCGAATCAGGCTCTCTGCTCGGCAGGGACCTGCTTCTCCCTCTCTCTCTGCCTGCCTCTCTGCCTGCTTGTGATTTCTCTCTGTCCAATAAATAAATAAAATCTTTTTTTAAAAAAAGGATTTATACTTTAAAAAATCTATTTACTCTCATGTTAGGTTTTGAGAGGAAACCTATTCTGTCTGGCATATTTAATTAGAACTAAGCTTTCCCTCCAAGGCTTTACATTGATGTAGCTATGGAAGTAAAGTCAGTAAGTAAAACTAGAAGGACATTTGCTCATTGTTTCTCTTCTCTATAGATGCGACTTACCAACTGTGGCTGATTTTTCATGTACTTCTGACCATTCTTTCTCCTTGCAGGGAAAGGTAAATCCCTAATCTGAGTTGACTGACAGCTGCAAGGATGAAGTCATTGTTCTATAGCAAGGGAATGGTTGGAGTAGGCGAAGCTTGCCCTCTCTTGCTTTGCCCATTACTTATTTTGAAGGGAGAGGGTTCTGGATTAAGGAGGGACCATCTTCCTTTGCCCTGTTCTGCATTCGCATCTAGCTTTCCAGATGTGGCCACACTGCGCGGGTCAGTGGCTACGGATCAGTAGGAACACGTAGTAGCTTCCGATCTGCCAGTGGAGGGGGGAAAGGCTCAGCAGGCTGGAGACACATTTTTAACCTTCTATCAAGCTTCTTTGGGAGATGTCACTCATTTAGGTGGGTGAGAGGAGCTACACCGGCTCTCCGTTTATCTCACCTGCAGGTGGTAGAGACTTGGGCTACAACTGTGAGTGCCCCACAGTGCTTCTTGGCTTCCGTGAACTTTGTCAAGCATTAATCCTGCAGTCTTATCCTCTCTCCCAGCTGCATCAGGGCTCCTTTAGCAAGCTAACTGTCTTTCTTACCCCCTTGTCAGAAACGTGTGCTGTCAACAATGGAGGCTGTGATCGCACCTGTAAGGATACTTCGACAGGTGTTCATTGCAGTTGTCCTGTGGGATTCACACTCCAATTGGATGGGAAGACCTGTAAAGGTAGCCTGTGCTTCTCCAAGCTGCTAATGTGTGGGGATAAAGGCAGCTTGTCCCCTCCATACCTCCAGAGAGACTCCAGAAAGCTTATGATTCATTTCGGTGGAAGCTTTTCTTCCCTGGGCTAGTGGAAGATTATAATTGAGTAGGCTTAATTAGAGCCAACTTAATTACACTAACTGTTGAGAAGGTCAACTTCTGTGAACATCAGATAACCCAGGCAGCGGCCTTATTAGAAAAAAGGCAGAAGTTCAAGAAAACATTCATTTGCAGGTGATAATATCACATCTCATAAATAACAGCCTAGAGATTATTATAGAAATAACAGCCAAGATTTTTATCCAGAGAACTTAATGAATAGCTGTACAATTAACTTTTACTGATGAATAGAGACCTCAATGACCTGCTAGTATTTCACGGGCAAGAGTACAAAGGCTTAGTTCTTTAACATGATACAAAGCAGATAGCCAGTTACCAGATGAAACTGAGAGAAGATAGGATTAATTTGAGTATCAGGAATCATTTAAAAGCTTTGAGGCTACTTGATCATCATATAATTTGCCCAAACAAATGTCCTAATTCCTTATAACTTTAATCATTAAACTGGAATGGAAAGTATACCGAAGGGAGCCCCCTTATCTCGAGAGAGCCGTGCAAGGATGAGAATATAACAGGACATTACCATTCTTTTCCCATAACTTGTTTCCTTAATGCTATCCAAGGGTAGCAAAAGTCAGAATTCTTGAGGGGCTGAGGTACTTGCCTTTCCCAGTTGGTTCAGCCAAACAAGAAAACATGTGTAAGATTGAAAACATGAGCAAACACCCTTGCATGCTTTCACGGGTCTGTTTCTGTAGCAGAGAGGAACGAAGCACACACACAGTAGCACGTCAGGGATTTGGGGAAAGGCAGGCCCATTTCACTCTCTGATTTGCCCATGCTTTCCTGTTACAGATATCGATGAGTGCCAGAGCCGCAATGGAGGCTGCGATCATTTCTGCAAAAACACCGTGGGCAGTTTTGACTGCAGCTGCAAAAAGGGATTTAAATTATTAACAGATGAAAAGTCTTGCCAAGGTATGTGCTGAAACGTAGCTGGGCTGTGCAGCGCCCGCTGTTGGAGCCGGGAAGACGAAACCCCACGCTGGCAGAGACTGGCTCCTTGGGCTTCTGGACGGAGTCATTAATCCAGCCTCCGGCCCATGCTTCACTTACTTCATCTGTTGGTAGAATAAAAACACTGATGTAGCTCACAAGTGTATTTTGGACATTAAGCTGTTAATGATTAGAGAACACCTCAAAGCATCCATCTGGTGTGATTACAGCAGAGCTCGCTGCCAGAAATGGCATGGATCACAGAGCGTAAACAGGTTTGCATTAGGGTGTTGAGATTATGAATAATTTCTCTCTTCTAAATTTTCCTTTAGTTTTGTGGATTTTATGACAAAACTTGGTGGCTGAAATATGTAGGTTCTGTTAACATACCTTACTTTTTCCTAGCGAAAAGTTGGGGTCAACCCATAATCAAGGTCATGTACCGGTTGGTCTCTTCCTTATAGCCCTTATTTTAATGACCAACCAGCCTTTGGGGCCTGGGGAGAGGGACTGAGTGGAGGCAATGCTGGTTGGTCTTCGGGCAGTGTTACAGAACTCCTCTTAGATGCATTGCTCCCACACAAGGGGTGTCAAGGAAACATCTTTGGGGAGCGGTTGTTGTTATTGATAACTCTTTGGGGTGGTGGTAACTCTTTGGTGTGTTGGATGTGAGGCGTGATTGATATTTTCAGATGAACACCTTTTATGCCCCATGGATATACAGGAAGCCGCTCTCAGGAAAGATGTGCTGTCATGTAGTCTTGTTCCATTTCTGGGAATAAGAACAGCCTAAATTATTTTGTTAGAAATCCCAGAATTAAAATCAGAAAATAATATTTACTCTCACTTCAAGTAATAAAAATGTAACATTACCCTTTTTTTTAATCTTATGGTGTGTGAATTAGGTTTCTCTGTTCTTTTTTTTCTTTCTCTTAATAAATAATTTGTCAGGCAGTTCAAGTATAGCCCCGTTTAAATTCAACAAGTTCATTCTAGATGACTATTGCATGGCTTTCTCTCATTGTACTTGGAAAGCAAATTTGATGTTCCACATAATGTTTCAGAATGTATAGAACCAGAAATACTGTTTAAGCTGTGTAAACATATTAAAAAGAAATTAGAAAAGTGATCTCATTATTTTTGGCAAAGCAACAGCCCGTCATTTGCAGCCAAAGCCGGCTACTGAACAAGTCCACTTTCTCAACAACTGGCTGATGTTAATAGCAGAATTCATAGAGTAACATCAATTACTAGGAAAGAAATGGACTTTTTCTTATTTTTCACTGATTGGTCTTGGTAGAAAGAATATTTTCACAAAACAGATTTACTGAAGAAACTGCCAGGATTTCTGGGAAAAGCTAGTGATGAAGAGGTTTTGTAAGAATTTGCCCTTTTAAATTTCATTTCTTCATCCCTCCAGTTCCTTCCAAATGTTTGTTTTTTATTAACATAGTTTCTTATGGCACATTTGATGTTGAAAAAGAGATCTAGCTCTGGGATAGTTGGCTTCCACGGAGTTCTGCACTGGTACTGGTTTATCCATTTGGAGATGCAAGTCGTAACTCTGTTAAAACCCTCCAAAGAGTTGAGGAAGTGAAGCACTGAAATTCTAGTCTACAGGAAAGATGTGAGGACCAGACCAGGGGAGAAGAGATGACAAAGGCAGCCTCCTAAGCTAGTTTCCAGGACCCTGGCCGGAGCCAGCGATGCCTCCACCTTGGACCAGGACAGGAGGGGCTCTGTGGGACTGAACCATGGCAGAAGAACAAAGCCAAGGGATTGGCCAACAGGATCCAGTTTGGAGCTTAATAACCAAATTTTAGTATCTGTGATAGAAAATCACTGAGGATGTTAGTGTTCATGCATTCTTTCAATGCAGAGGACATTAAAACCCAGTTGGCCTCTTGGGGCCCAAAGACTAATTCTGGAAAGATAAGAACCAGATTTATTTCCAACCCCAACTGTTTTCTCCTTTCCATTTGCTATAGCTCATATAATCAGTACTGTTGCTTTACCAATAGTGATGTAACAACAGTAATGCATGGGTTAGCTTATCATTTGCAAACCCTTTTAAGGAATGTTATCTCATTTAGCTTCATTTAAATATTTTAAATTACTCAGCCCTGTAGATAAGCATGGGATAGAGAGAGACCAACTGAGCTTAAAGGCAACTGCAATTTACAACAGAATTTAGAAATAAGGATTCTGATTGTGAGTATACTTACTGCTCAACATTTTCTGTAACACAAGCAAGCAGGAGAACTGATGGACACTTTTTAAATTCTGTTTACGTTGTTTTTCTTGTTGGTCAGTGAGTGGAGTTATAGACCTGTTCTTTGTACTCACCCCTCAGCGTTGGTTTCAGCTCCCCTCTCCCTTTGACAATTACAGATGTGGATGAATGCTCTTTGGATAGGACCTGTGACCACAGCTGCCTCAACCACCCCGGAACATTCACATGTGCTTGCAACAAAGGGTACACCCTCTACGGCTTCACCCACTGTGGAGGTGAGCAGAAGGCCTCTCTAGAGGCAGGGGAGGTTGGTCCTGCAGGGGAGACGGGCCTACCTTCCACAGTTTCCCCAGGTCCCGGTCAAGTTTCCCATATTGGGGAATGAGTGGGACATTTTAGTACAGCAGTAGTGAGTTCATCGACTCAAGGGAAGCATCTGTTAAGGGCTTAAAAACATTGATCCCTTTAACATGTTACATTATGGAGCAGAGAGAAGAACTGAGCTAATCAACTGTGAACTCTTTATTGACTTTATTGATGTAGTATATTCAGACCGTGGGAGGATCTCTCAGGAGCTGATACCCTGTCTGTTGGAACTTCCCCGTGAATCATAAAGTCACAGTCCTTAGACTTGGCAGGGCATCAACCATTTCCACAGCCTTGCTGTGCCCAGGAACCAGCTGAGAAGCCTGTTTCAAGATCTGAGCTGATCTTTGAGCTGGAAGTGGACCATCGACTCCATCTGTCTGTGCTGTGCCCATGTAGCCCTGTGTTCTGATGTCATCTGTCCTGATTCTCATGTAGACTATGGCATAAATCGGATTTGACCTCAAATGACTCCCACCCTGCCCCCCATGATCATCAGGTTCATTCAACAATCTTTGAGAATACAGATTCAGATTCTGATTCAGAATGGCTATGGCTTCCACGGTGATCCTGAGTATCCAAATGTTTGGGAACCCGGGGCTTAAATACTTCCTGCCCAATTCTTGTACCCTGTACTTAAGAAGAATGGATAGCAGTGATTTGGTGTAGATAACATCGTCTCTCCTTCTTTTCAATATATCCCTGGCAGGGCTACACACATCCTCTTTCAGTCCATCAGGAAACCCCAAGGATGTGTGGCCTGAATACGGATGTGTGTCTGGGTTTTAGGTGGCGCTGCCTTCCAACCTGGACTCGGTCTTGGGTAGATGGGGATTAAAGCAAGTAATTTCCCTTCTCTATAATTCAACTACTGAATATGAACTGTCCAGTGAGGAGTCCTAACTCTGTCTCCCTTAGCATGTAGCCCAGGAGGATGGTAGAACTTCACATCTGAGGCCTGAGCAGTGTTTGAGTTTGGACGTGTGGAAGTGGAGTGTGTCCCCTTCTGAGTATCCTTAATAGGGGAAAGGTTTGGTCCAGAATGGAACTTGAGACCATCCTGGTGAAGCGCGTGCCAGGAAACCCACAGAGTGGGGAGCGGGGTCAGCTGGGGCCCAGTGCACATCCTGAAGGCAGCTAGCACCTTCCCTTGGGTTAGTGGGTTTCGACCCTGTGACTTCCCTGCTGCTCCTTCCTCAGGGGAGGGATGGCGTCAGCCTGGTCCCCAGCAGGCTGCTGTGACAGGAGAGTGTTTTGTTCTGCAGACACTGATGAGTGCAGCGTCAACAACGGGGGCTGTCAGCAGGTCTGCGTGAACACAGTGGGCAGCTACGAATGCCGATGCCACTCCGCATACAAGCTCCACTGGAATAAAAAAGACTGTGTGGGTAAGGGGTCCCACGTCTCTCAGTCCGCAGGCAGCTCTGTCCCCACGGGGCCCGGAGTGCACCCGCCTTCATCCTGCCCCTGATGCTTCTCCCCTCAGTGGCAGCAGCCATTCTTGAAATAGTTCAAAAACAGGAGATACTTTACAGGCTCTTCGGTGTTTCCGTCTGTGCTTCTGCGTAGGTTGGAACTCCCTTCTGTTTTCCTGCATGGGAAAAAAAAGAGCATGCAAGTAGCTTCTTTACCTTGGAGGGAAATAGTGCCCTGTGTCTTGTGTTCTGTGCTGGGTATCAGCCCTCCCTTCTTTCCTTGGGGCCTTGGGTGTCTGGGACTCACCTGGAAGTGTCCTGCTCTTTCTGTAAGTGTCTGCTTTTTGTCCTGTCCAGAGGTGAAGGGGGTCCTGCCCACTAGCGTATCACCCTATGTGTCCCTGCATTGCGGTAAGAGTGGCGGAGGAGACAGGTGCTTCCTCAGATGTCACTCGGGCATTCACCTCTCTTCAGGTGAGTGGGTCCCAGTCCCCCGGGCGAGTCCTCGTGCCAGGGCCATGCCTTCCTGGCCGTTAGGTGTTCAATGCCCTCAAAAGTTTTCCAGGTCTTTGGCCAGCTGCCGCTTGACCACTGGGGAGGCTCATGCTTTGAGACCCCATATGCTGGGCATTTGTCTGTGGTTTCTGTGGCATGGGGGGCAGGGAGCGAATATAGCTGCTACCAGGAGAGACTGTAACCTTGCTTACATGTTGACAACCCACGTTCTGTCTGTCAGGACTGCAAGAGGCCTACTCTGTTGCCTGTGGCTCTTCCTCTTCTCTCAGGAGCAAACAGCAAAAATCAAATGACTCAGCTTTTGGGGGTAATTACCAAATCTGCGTGTTCTCTCTGGGGTTCACTGTGTTAAAAGGGCTTCGTTCTTGGGGTGCTGTTCTTGGGCATTGGCTTTATTTTTTCTCTTAATCTCCTCAGTGCTGCGAGCACATTACAGACTGTTCTTGCCCACAGCCTTGGCGCCTGAAAACTGACTCACCACGTAACAGATATTTACCGAGTGTCCACTGTGTGCTCGGAGGCTCCGTGTTCAGCCCTGGTGGGTCATCCTGTTGGGCAGAGGCCCACAGAGCTCTGGGATCAGGAGACTCAGGTCTCCCAAACTCCCTGTACCTCAAAGGCCCAGCAGGCAGGGTGTGCCTGGAGCACATGGTGTTGGTGGAGATAGACATAGGCATGACGGGGCAAACATTCTGTCCAGAGAAACAGTCCCAAACCTTTTCTGTTTGTCAGAAGACATAGAATGAAATGTAAAGATTTAAAGTAGCCTTATCCTCCCAGATTTAGAGATCTCTGTGATTACATCATGAGGACATCAATGAGGAAACTATTCTCTTTTTTTTTTAAGATTTTATTTATTTATTTGAGAGAGAGAGAGAGAGAGCCCAAGCAGAGTGAGGGTCAGGGGGAGAAGCAGCCAAGCAGGAAGCCCAATGTGGGAGTCAATCCCAGGACTCCAGGATCATGACCTGAACCTAAGGCAGACACTTAACTGACTGAGCCACCCAGGTGCCCCTGATTCTTGCTTGATGTCCATATTACATATATGAGCAGAGCTAGAGACCTGAACCATGATAATAATACTCAAATATATTGATCGAGCAGTTCAAATATACCAGCCACTGTATTACAGGACTGAGCTGATTTAATCCACACTGCAGTGCTCAGGGAAATGTTACTATTCTTCTCATTAATCAGATGAAGAACCTGAGGTTCAGAGAGGTAGAATAATGTACCCAGAGTGACTCAGATAGGACACAGTGGAGTTGGGATTCTAACCAGGATGGGCAAACTGATAGTTACTAGTTATTCAGTTCTTGCTGTGTGCCAGACAGTAGGCTAAGCTATTCTTTTTTTTGTATCATCTCATTTAATCCTCATAGTAATATAGGTACCTTAATGTAAATACCTCAATTTTGTCTGTTTGACAGAGGAGGAAACTGAGACTTAGGGAGTTTTAGTAACTTGCTTAAGTTCTCACCACAAGTCAATGAGCTAGCGTGTGAGTCCTGGGCTTTGGCTCCAGAACTTGACATATAGTTAAGACCGATTGTGGGGGGAGAGCAGAATTTTGCACACGAGGCCCTCAAAATGGGACCTTTGCTGCCCCCCCAGAGCCCAGACATCCTAGCCGCATTTGGTGAGTGCCATCCTTGTCTGCTCCCTCAAACTTGTCCTCCCAGGAAAGGCTTCTCCAGGAGAATCTGCCCTCCACCATTTCCCTCAGCAATCGTGTCCAAATTCGAATTAGGGGATTCTGGTCTTCTTTCTCAGGAAGGCACAAAAGTGACCTCATAGTTCATTTCAGTGTTGAGGTTGTTTGGGGCCCTCTCTTTATTATATTTGAGCATTAGATTCATCTCAGCTGGACGAACAAGTGTAACTCTTAGGAGGCTCCTGGCATTCCCAGCCTCAGGGTCATGAGCCAAATCTTTTGTGGTCTCAGGAGAAGAGAGCGGCTCAGGATATGCAGAGTGTGGTGGGACCCAGCCTTGGGATAGCTCGCCATTATAAACCCCATCCGGGTCTTTCCATTCCTTTGCCTCTGAAGGTAACATCTCTCACTTGTTTCTTTCTGAAGATGTCGCCACCATCAGGACAAGTGTAACCTTTAAACTAAATGAAGGCAAATGTAGTTTGAAAAAGGCTGAGCTGTTTCCCGAGGGTCTGCGACCAGCACTACCAGGTATGGAATCAGATAGCTGGTGTAGGGAGCTTGCTTGCATGTTGGGAAAGGGGCCTGTAACATGCCGAGCCCTTCAAATGGGATCGAACAGTCCAGAATCTCCAGGGACTCTCCCCACAGGAGGAAGAGGAGCCTAGCCTAGCACCCCTGTAGAGCTCTGGACTTACACTTCAGGGCTTCCTTTACCAGGCACACATGGTCAGCCCTGGAGAAACCCAAGTTCACAGCAATCAGTAAGGGCTTTGAGATGATTGGCAGTTTGTGATTGTATTGGGTTAAATTTTTTAGATCCCAGAGTTTGCTTGGAATATAAGCCAAAGAAATGAGAAAGATTTGGTTCAGATAATCTCTGATGAACAAGGATGTGATATCCAGCTTTCCTGCTGGATCCAGGCTTTGGAGGCAGTGACTCCATTGGCTTCAGCAGAATGAACACCATCCAAGTAGAACTGGCCTTGTAGAGGAGAGCAGAACCCAACACTCGTCTCCCCCCCAGCTCACATTTCCAGTATTATTTCGTAAAATAATTTTAGAGATTAAAAAAAATCATGACTCATGTCTTAGGGCTGCTTCTTTCCCCAGTGTGCCATCACATAAATCATACAAATAAATATGAGGCTCACTGTAGTCACTTATGACTGCATATTTTAAGAAACTGAGATGAATTTTGGTACCTCCATTTGATGGAATATTATGCAGCTATTAATTGTGTGTTTTTAAAGAATGTTTACTGACATAGGAAAATGTTCTTACAATATAATGAGAGTAAGATTTTGTATGTCTAATACACCCAGACTGTGTTAGAAAAAGTGTGAGTAGAAGAAAAAGAAAGGAAGCTGACCATATCATTATAGTAGTTATAGTTCAGTGGGGAGATGACAGGAAATTTTCATTTTTTTCTTAAGGATTTTCCAAATTCTCCACAGTGAGCATTTACTTTATTTATTTATTTTAATCATTTTATTTTATTATTTATTTATTATATAAATATATTTATATATTTATGTTTATTTAATATTATTTATATTTATCATTATATATTCTATATAATATAAATATATTTATATATTATTAATTAATTTAAAATATTTATTTATTTGAGGGGAGGGGCAAAGGGAGAGGGAGAGAGACTCTCAGGCAGACACCCCACTGAATGTGGAGCCCAGTGTGGGCCTTGATCCCATGACCCTGAGATTTTCTGACCAAAATCAAGAGTCAGCTGCTCAATGAACTGAATCACCCAGGTGCCCCAGAATTTATGCTTTTAGATCACAGGAAAAAAGCATTATTTAAAAATAGTCTTGGTCAGGGGCGCCAGGGTGGCTCAGTGGGTTGGGCCGCTGCCTTCGGCTCGGGTCATGATCTCAGAGTCCTGGGATCGAGCCCCGCATCGGGCTCTCTGCTCTCTAGGGGAGCCTGCTTCCTCCTCTCTCTCTGCCTGCCTCTCTGCCTGCTTGTGATCTCTCTGTCAAATGAATAAATAAAATCTTTAAAAAAAAAAAATAGTCTTGGTCTTTCATCTCCTTAATGGTATCGTACTATGTTAATTTCTCAGTGTTGATAAATGTACACGATAATGTAAGATGTTAGCATGGGGGGAAACTTAAAGAGTATATGGGAACTCTCAGTTCTATCTAAGTGACTTTGCTGCAAATCTAAACTTACTCCAATATAAAAAGTTTGAAAATATAGACTTGGGAAAATTCAAGGAGAGGAAGTTTCAACGCGTCTGTTTAGTTTGAGGTTTGAAGTTAGCCTTTTGAAAAGGTAGGGGGACTTTTCCGAGAGTAGGGTGGGGTGGGATTAATTTGCCCCCCCCTTCCTTTGGCTCCTGATGACTTATTGCTTTGAACAGCCTTGCAATGTTGAGGAGGAATGTGATACAGATGACACCTCAGTTGAATAAAGAGTTTAAACTAGAGACAGGTCAGTTGTGTGGATGATACACAGAATTGCTCTTTGGTTTGGGTTCACAGTCATTAGTTAAAAGATCCACTGGAAGTGGAGGTGGGGGGAGAGACGGCCAGAGTCTGGAATGGGGGTGTGCAGAGCCCTGCCTTATGCAACACTTCCTCCCATCCTAGATGCCTTCATGATACTTTTTGATTTCCTAGATGCCTTCTGCCGTATATTGCTCCTGGTTATTCCAAAATGTGACATCACTGTTAATGTGCTTTCCTGCTTCCCTTCGGGTTGGAATTACTCCAAGCTCAGTTTGCCTGAAAGCAGGAGTTGGTTTCCTTTCCACTCCTGTGCTCATTCCCTGTTCGAAGCCTCAGCCCCTGCTTGGTACTTCACAGTCTGGCTCTAAGGAAACCAACCCTGAGAACACAAGCACACCTTAGCAGACCATCAGTTAGGACTGCAAGGCAACCCCGCGTCCTGTTTTCCACATAGGGGCCTGGTCAGTTGCACACATCCAGCATTCATCCATGAAAATCATTCTCGAGAGCTAAATTGTTCACTTATACAGGAGGCTCTTCAAAATTAAAATGTCACTGTGCTCCAAGCTGAGGCTTACAGAGTCTTGGCATCTGGAGTTAATCACTTTGTCCCTTGAGAGTCGTTTTAATGAAATGTTTACTGAGCTCTAGCGAATGTTCAGCCGAGTGCTTTGCCAGGATCTGGCTTCCGATCATTTTGTTTCTTCATACAGAGAAGCACAGCTCAGTAAAAGAGAGCTTCCGCTATGCAAACCTTACATGCAGCTCCAGCAAGCACGTCCCAGGAGCCCCTGGCCGCCCAAGCGCCACTAAGGAAATGTTTTTCACTGTTGAGTTTGAACTTGAAACTAACCAAAAGGAGGTGACAGGTTGGTTTGAAAACAGTCTTTGGTGCCAGGCTTCTCCCAGCTTGCTCCTTATTCCTTTGCCTTTCACTTTTCATCATTCTTTGGAGGGGGGCGCGGTGGCGGGGGAAGTAATGCAACCATTGAAGTATCTCCTGTTTTTTTGTTTTGTTTTCTCTTTTTCACTCCCAAACTAAACTGAATTAGTTTGGAACCTCATGGTATCATCTGTTTCCTAAAAACTCAAAGATTCCATTTTGGTCAACCAATTTCTGTTTGAATCAAATGCTGCCCAGCCTACAAGGTGCCCAGCCCTGGTCTCCCCCATTCTGTTCTCAGGGAGCTGCGGGTGTTGCTGGTGGGTCCTGCAGTGGGTCTGGACGTCCTCACTGCTTTAGCCTGACCTCCTCGCCCACAGCCATCCCTCTTATTTCCATAGCTTCTTGTGACCTGAGCTGCATCGTCAAACGAACAGAGAAGCGGCTCCGGAAAGCCATCCGTGCACTCCGGAAGGCTGCCAACAGGGAGCAGTTTCACCTCCAGCTCTCAGGCATGGACCTGGAAGAGGCAAAAAAGTCTCCCAGGACACCTGAACACCGAGTGCAGTCCTGTGGAGTGGGTCAGGGCCGCGCAGGAAACAAATGTGGTGAGTGACCGCCTGGCCGGGATATTCTTGCCAATGGAACTGTCTTGAGCTCTGTAAAGACTCGGGGTCACCAAAAGTGTGGCCCATTCTCCCTGTCTGGACTCACTCCGGAGAACACTGTGGACACCCACTGTCATTCAGGAACACCATGTTGGGGCCTATTGTGTCTGCTGGACCAGGAGCTCCCCAGTGCCTGGCACAGTGTCTGGCTTGTGGGGGGCACTTAATAAACATTTGCCAAATTGAAGAATGGAAAGGAAGAGGTAGGGTGATGAGGAGAGGGAGTGCTGACCTTAAGGGGTCTGAGGCACAGTGGTCTTTAGAGCACTGTGGTCCTGGGCAGGGGAAGGACTATAGGTGTGAGGCACCCATGAGCCTTCTGCATGCCCCACTGTCAGTTCCCATCATTTCCCTCTGGCCCAGCTGCTGGCAGCCATGAACAGTCTCCTGTCCATATTTTCGTGCAGAGGCAAGTCTTGGAGGCCACTTGGCAGCCTTATGCGATCTCTGAGCTTCAGCCCAAGACTACTGGTAGTGACAGTACCATATATGGGTGTGTGTGTGCATGCGTGTGTGTGTGTACGCACGTGTGTGTGTGTTTCAGAATTAAGTTTGAGACGCAGCATTTGAACAATACCAACTCATGAAGTTCTAGGCAAGGGGTACCTGGGCAAGACGTTCTAGGATGGTCAGTCTTGAGACTTGTTTGTTCTGGGCCTTTATGGGAGGTTCTACCTTTGTAGGTAATCCCTTTATAGTCTCACTTTATAATAATCCTGGAAATGATTTCTTGAGTTTTCATCTGACCCAAGTACAACATTAAGATGGTACCTGCATTGTCCCATTCAACACAAATGGTCATCTTTCCAGGCTGGTGTTATTAACTCCACTTAACAGACGAACAAAACAGAGCTCAGAGGGCTATAGGTTCTTTTGCTCTAGATCACACTGACGATCTGACTCCAAAGCCTGGGCTCTGGACCCAAGTAAGGTGCGTTTGGATAACCAGCCCCCTCCAGAATAAATTGATGTCCTTTCTCAAGCATCATTAGAAGGCCCTAGAAGTGAGGCTTGAGCTAAGGAGTAATAAACCCGTGTTTCTGAAGAAGCAAAGCTGAGCCCAAGGCACTCATTCAGGAGGCTTGTCAGCAATAATCCCCCAGCCCAAATCTGTTGCTTTGCCAAACTGCAGTAAAAATCAAGTGTAAAATCAAGTGTAATTGTCCACCAGGGGCTGGTTCTCAAATAGTCTTGACTTTTATTCTAGCTGACTCTCTTTAAAAGAAAAAAAAAAAAAAGAAAAAAAAAGAAACAACCCAGCTGGTTGGTTTGTTCTCATTTACAGTTCTAAGAGTTCCAGTTTCCATACCAAAATGGTGATGAGAGTTGCTGTTGCTAACCTACTTCACAGGGTCAGTTGCAGAAAGCTGTCAGGGACAGGCAGGCCAGTCTTCCCACTGGCCCCTCGGAGCTAACCTGGAGCCCCTTCCGCATTTGCAGTCCTGTTAGGGAGAGGCCTTGCAGCCTTGCCAGGGAGCCTCCGTGGCCAGTTAAGAAATCAGGCAAAACTAGAGTATTGCCAATACTACCATGACTGTGCTCCTGGGAAAAAGGCCCAGGAATGAGGATCAGGAGTTACTTCACAGAGGCCTCATGACCATGACAGCTTGTGAAAAGATGCTGTGGCTGTTGTGTGTGTAAATGTGTCCTGAGATGCTTGTCATGCTAAATTAAGTTGGATTGTTGCTGAGAGGCAATGCATCTTGTCTCAAGAGCTCCCTCTAGCAATGGATGACTTTTGTAGCCCCATGGAACCAGATGGCGTTCACCCTGTCTGATTGCAGTGTTGAAGATTCTACCATGTAGAGAAAACAGCACAAAGAGTACCAGTGAAATTTCTTCCTCCTGCTGAAGGGAGGAGGCGTGTATAAGGAGGGGTTGTATATGTTAATTAAAAGATGGGGTAACTGGGTGATGGGTATTAAGGAGGGCATGTGTGGTGATGAACACTGGGTGTTACACCCAACTAACCATTGAACACTACATCAAAAACTAATGATGTACTATATGTTGGATAATTGAATTTCAATTAAAAAAAAAGAAGAAAGTTGCATTCTACACAGGAAAAAAGAAAGACTAGGGCTAGGGAGTGAGTAAGTGTGCAGGGGCAGGGAGTGTATCTAATATTCTTTATATTCCTGGAATATTGACTGGTCTTAGAACCTCATAAAGACCAAGTTTACTGGTATTTTCTGAACTCTGGATGGTACATACAGTGGAGCTATGCCTAGGGTAGTTCTTTTTGAAAATTATTTTCAGTGTCAGCCAAAAGGGTCCCCCAAAAGTATTTGAAGTCACTGGAAGGGCAGATGGAATTGTTACATTTTTCCTTTAAAATATTTTTTATTTCATTTCCAGTTACCAAAATAGTGTATGTTCCAAGTGGTACAGAAACGTATACAGTGAGGGTAAAATTTCTCCTAATCCTATTCTTCGGTAAGAATCACTGTCAGTGGGTTTGATGTATTTTTTTTTTTCATCTGTTTTCATGCACATGTAAAAATGAGATTTTATTTATTTATTTAGTAAATATTTATTGAGCACCTACTGTGTGCCAGGTACTATTCTAGGTGCTGGGAATGCAGTAATTAAACAAAAAGGTAAAAATCTTAGGAAGAGGGAGCCAGGTTACAAACCAGTAAAGAAGGAACTGTGTTGTGGAGCAGATGGCGGTAAGGGCATGTGAGGGGTAAGCAGGGAAGGGGACTAGAAAGTAGCAGGGCAGGGAGAGGGCTGAGGAGGAATATATTCCCCCCAAATGTAGACTATGGTCGGGGACTGTGGTTGTTGCGGAGTCACTCGGAACCAGATGTGAGAGATGGAAGGAAGCAAGCTACGGGGGTATCTGGGGGAAGAGTCCCAGGTGAAGGACGCAGCAAGTACCAAAAGCTCTGAGGCAAGGGAAAGAAGGCCAGAAAGCTAGCTGAGGGAGAGAGGGGAAGGGAGAAGGTCAGAGCAGTCGCCAGGGGCCAGATCATGAGGGAATGGGAAGCCGGGTGAGGCCTCTGACTCTGAATCTGAGTGAGAAACAAAGCCAGTGAAGAGTTTTGAGCAGAAGAGTAACAGGGTTTCTGACTTATGTCTTCAAAGAACTTTGAACTTTGGGAGCTATCAACTTACCTATGAAGAAACCATATTTTAAAAACATGTCTCAATATATGGGACGCCTGGGTGGCCCAGTCAGTGAAGCATCTGACCCTTGATTTTGGCTAAGGTCATGATTTCAGGGTTGTGAGATCGAGCCCCGCATTGGGCTCCACGCTGGGCCTGGAGCTGCTCCGGATTCATTCACTCTCTCTCTTTCTCTGCCCCTCCCCCCACCTTAAAAATATATCAATACTATTTGAATAGTGCTGGGTTGTGTCTAATGATAGGGTGGATCATGAGCATCCTTCTAATAGAGGAATTACCTTATTCCTTTTAAAGCTTCCTAGTCTGTATTTGTTCTAAGATGCCGGTATTTATTAATGACACCCCCGTGGTGAACATTTAATTAAGTTATTCCTAATTTTTAAACTACAAACAATGCTTCAGTGAAGATTTTGTGTGTGTGTGCATGTGGCCAACATGTCTGAAATGTCATAGAAGTCCACTTATTGGGTCAAAGACATGCAGACTTAAAATTTTAATAGACGCTGCCAAATTATCCTGCAAAAAGACCATTCCTCTATAGACTCCCTCCAGCCTTGTAGCTGAGAGCTCGTTGTCCCACATCATTGCTTACATGGGTTGCTTGCCATGGATTTTTGTTTTTTAGATTTTATTTATTTATTTGACAGACAGAGATCACAAGTAGGCAGAGAGGCAGGCAGAGAGAGTGAGAGAGAGGAGGAAGCAGGCTCCCTGCAGAGCAGAGAGCCCAATGTGGGTCTCGATCCCAGGACCCCGGGACCATGACCTGAGCTGAAGGCAGAGGCTTTAACCCACGGAGCCACCCAGGTGCCCTGTCATTAATATTTTTAATTTTTGCAAATCTAATAAGCAAAAATGATAGTCAAATGTTAACTTGTTTTTCTTAGATTATTTAGTAAAACTGAGTTTGCTGTCATACGTCGGTGGCCATTTGGTTTTCTCATTCTGAGAGTATCCACATTCTCTGCCTATTTTTCCACTGAATTGTTTTTCCAATATCACTTAAAAAATTAATTTTAAAGTCCCAAGTCTTATCAAAGAACATAATCACTTCTGACCAATTAAACTCTTTCTTTTTATAATCATTTTGCATAGAAAAGTCTCATTCATTTGGCATTTAAGGACTTTGGGGACAGCCTGCTGCAGGTGACCTTTGTACCATCTGTGTTCAATTCTAGCAAGATGGAAAAAAATTAGTGATTGTATTCTCTGAGGAACAAATTCCTTAATCTCCATAGTAATTCCTAAATAATAGTAATAATGTGGGCTAATAACAGTAATTCCTAAATAAAAATTTCTTTATATCTAAAGAAAAATTAATGGTGACATGGATTTCTCTTTTTCTTTCATAGCTATTTATCCCTTCATAAAGGGTGAATTATTTAAGGTCTATACTTGCCTAAATATATATTTTTATATGTGATTATTCTTAAAACTTGCTGAAATTTTTGAAGACACATCCAGGCAACTGGCAAACCAGGGAAGCATTTTGTTCCGGGCTCTTGAGAGAGACTGGGAGGGTTTAATTCAACTCTCAAGAGCAGTCGCTTCCCTGTGCAGCAGTTGAGAAAAATTAATACCACCAGTATATATTCAGATACCACTCTGGGCTACTCTGATCTTGGGATGAAACAGTGAGAACATAAAGGGTGGGGAGCCGGCTTGTATGACATTCACATTCTTATAGGACATGGACAATTAAAAAGTAAAGAAAAAGGTAGTTTCAGAAGTTATAAGTATTATGAAGATAAAAGTACAGAGAAGGACAGAGTGGAGGAGGGATTACTTCCCACAGGTGTTCAGCAAGCTTTCAGAGCAGGTGACATTTGATCTAAGTGAGAAGGAACTAGCCTTGTAAAGCTCTGATGGGGGCAGAGGGTATTCTGGCTGAGGAGGGATCAGCAGGTTCAAATGGCCTGAGGCAGGAATGAGCCAGGCATTTTCTATTTAATTTTTTCAGAATTGAGAAATTATTTGCAATCGAACAGGCAGAAATTTTCTTTTCTGTTTAAATCATGGAAGATATAAAGTCTTTATTAGCGATATAAACCAATATTAGACCAATACTTATCACACAAATGGGGTAGGAAATTCTTTTGATTAAAAGAATTTAAGAAACAGAATTTAGGGGATACCTGGGTGGTTCAGTCAGCTAAGTGTCCGACTCTTGATTTCAGCGCAGGTCATAATCTCAAGGTTGTGAGATCGAGCCCTGTGTGGGACTCCGTGGTTATGGAGCCTGTGTTAAGATTCTCTCTCCCTCTCCCTCTGCCCCTCCCCACCCCCATTCACTCTCTTCCTTTCTCTCTCTCTTTTTTTTTATTAATTATTTTTATTAACATATCATGTATTATTTGCCCCAGAGGTACAGGTCTGTGAATCGTCAGGCTTACACATTTCATAGCACTCACCACCTTTCTCTCTTTCTAACCCCTCCCAAAAACCCACAACAAAACAAAACATAATTTAGTAAAATGTTGACATTTATTGAGCACTTACAGTGTGTTTAGCACTGTGCTAAGCACTTTACATATATTATCTCATTTGATCCTCATTGTAAGTCTATTTTGCCTCATTGTAAGTCTATTTTGGCCTTTTTTTTTTTTTTTTAAAGATTTTATTTATTTGTCAGAAAGAGAGAGAGAAAGCACACAAGCAGGCAGAGAGGCAGGCAGAGGTGGAGAGAGGCGGAGAGAGAGGCAGGCTCCCCGCCGAGCAAGGAGCCTGATGCGGGACTTGATCCCAGGACCCCGGGATCATGACCTGAGCCGAAAGCAGCGGTTTAACCCACTGAGCCACCCAGGCGTCCCGGCCTTTTTTTTAATAGATAAGGAAACTAAGGCATAGGGAGGTAAGGCGTTTTCCCAGGGTGACCCAGCAAGTAAGAGGCAGTGCCGGGGTTTCCACTCCAGATCTGTCTCAAGAGCCTGTGTTCCTAACTCTCTCAATGGGAATGCTTTCTCTTCTGGGTACAGCCTGTGCCATGTGAGTATCTAACTCCGATAGCACTTTATGGAGAACCCTCCATGGGCCAGATCTGTGGTGGGTGCTGAGGAGGCCTTTATAAATAAGACAACATCCCTCTCGGGGTGCCTGGGTGGCTCAGTGGGTTAAAGCCTCTGCCTTCAGCTCAGGTCATGATCCCAGGTCCTGGGATCAAGCCCCGCATCAGGCTCTCTGCTCAGCAGGGAGCCTGCTTCCTCCTCTCTCTCTGCCTGTTTCTCTGCCTACTTGTGATCTCTGTCTGTCAAATAAATAAATAAAATATTAAAAAAAAAAAAAAAAGAGAACATCCCTCTCAAGTCACACTTGGTCCTCCCAGGAAAGGGTTAGAGAAGCCTTCCCCAGAGAGAAGAAGCCTAAACTGAGTTTTGAGGGATACACAAGTGGCGCGTCCATGGGGAGGAGTATCCAGGCAGAGGAGTAGCCTTGGGGAATGTGACTGAGCAAGATGGACCCAGGAGGTGATTGATACCTCAGTACCACTAAACCTCGAGCCCAAGGGGGGATGTGGTGGGCGGCTTGGCTTGTGGGAGAAACACAGTAGGTCATGAGAGACCTTGTGTATGCTGCTAAGGAGCCTTGGCTTTATATCTAGGTGACAAGGTGCCATGAGAGGGTTGAATCAGGGAATGGGTCAGGTTGTATTTGTATTCTAGCAAAATTTCATTTACTGGATTGAGAGTTAGGACCAGAGGCAGAAAACCTAGCTTGGAAGTTTCTGAATGCTTTGCATGAGAGATGTTGAGAACATGATGGCACAAGATGTGGTCTAGAATAGAGATGGACTAGATGGACTAGAAAAGAAGCAATAGATTCTAGAAATATTTAGGAGGAAATGTGAGTAGTATTTGGTGATAAATTAGATTGGGGACTTAGAAGAGGAAAGAGCTGGGGTGAGCTCAGAGTTTTCTGATTTTGCCTCTGATCCATCCCTTGCTTCCCACGTGTCCCTCATCTCACCCGGCCCTGTTTAATATGCAGGAGGCATGGAGAGAAAGCCTGTGGGTTGGTTGAATGGTTGGATGAATGTGATCACTGGGGAAGAAATAATCAGAAAAGATTTATAGGAAAAGCAGGAAAAAATAGGTTCTTGAGAGAAAGCCCAAGGAAGAAAGAAAATTCAGATGCAGAAAAGGAGACTGAAGACTGAGGTCGGAATCAAAGACACCAAGAGGAGTGAGGGGAGTCAAGTCAAGGAGACTCTGGAGTCAGGGAGGGAAGCAGTCAGAGAAGCACTTCAGGAAGGTGAGTCTGACGGTAGGCTGGGACAGGGCTGAGGCAAGGAGGAACACAGTCAAGGGAAGTCGTTGGAAGGTTATGGCAGGAATCTAGAGATGGCAAGGATCAAAGCACTCTGGTGCCACAGGGATGGAGATTAGCCGATGGACCAAGGGAACACAGCTGCAGAATGCTGCAGCTGACTGATGGAACAGGGAGGAAAGGTCTGGAATAATAACTACGGGCTGGATTGTAAAGGTTGGAGGCTTGGTGACTGGGGGAGCAGAGATGCTGTTTGCCAGAGGGGTAGAAATAACTGGGCAAGGAAGGGAAGGGAAGCATTCCCCTTGAGCACGTTGAGTTTAAGTTGCAACAAGACTTCCAGGCAGTGATGTCCATGGGCTTCTGGGAATCTAGGGAAATGACTTTATCTTATCACATGCAGACCAAACCTCCTGTCCTGCATCTGTCCACACATACTCCACCCTGCTTCCTGTTAAAATGGATGAACAGCCCATGTTCCAACCAAGGCCAGCTCTTCCACTTGGCCTCTGGAGCCCATCTGCTTTCCTCTTCTCAAGAACATCGCTCCCATTGTTGTCCCCACTGACCCCTCAGCTCAGCATTCTTCCTCTCTCCTGGGTCATTGCCAACAGCACACCAACATATCTCCTGTCTTAAAAACCAAACAGACCCTCCTTTGACTTCATGCTTCTCTCCAGATACTGCCTCATTTCTCTGACCATGCCCCACCCCCCCCACCCCACCCCCAGAGCAAAATTCCTTAAAAGAGTTATCTAAACTCGCTGTATTTGTTTCCTCCCCTCCCATTTTTTCCTCAACTTTAGCCAGTCTGGAGTTTGTGTTCCCAACGTCTCTACTGAAACCGTTTTTCCCGAGATTTCTAACTGCCTTTATGTTACCAAAATCAGTTGCTGACTCTCATTCAAATACTGGGGATACCCTCTCCTCCTCCCAGAAACACCCTCTTCTCCCAGGGTTCAGACAGCACACTCTTTTGGTTCTCCTTTCGCCTCCGGGTTGCTTCCTTTTTATTTCCTATGTTGGTTCTTCCCTCATTTTTGATCTCTCAACACTGGGTATCCCTGGGCTCAGTCCTTCACACTGTCCTACCTGACCTCATTCACTGCCACCACCATGCGCTGGTACGTACACACTGAAAGTAAAAAAAAAAAAAAAAAAAAAAATTTAAGATTTTATTTATTTATTTGACAGAGATCACAAGTAGGTAGAGGCAGGCGGCGGGAGGGGGGGGAGGCAGGCTCCCTGCTGAGCAGAGAGTCCAATGCGGGGCTCGATC
This sequence comes from Enhydra lutris kenyoni, assembly GCF_002288905.1. Taxonomy (NCBI): domain Eukaryota; kingdom Metazoa; phylum Chordata; class Mammalia; order Carnivora; family Mustelidae; genus Enhydra; species Enhydra lutris. The sequence continues at coordinate 5,302,874 of NW_019154152.1, forward strand.
CCAGGACCCCGGGATCATGACCTGAGCCGAAGGCAGAGGCTTTAACCCACTGAGCCACCTAGGCACCCCAAAGTAAAATATTTTTGAATTTATGAACGTTTACTTATTTAAAAACTACATACTTGTTCTATTGGCTAATATATTACGTACATGATTTAAAAAGGAGGTACAGATTAAACAAAAATTTTAAAATAGGGGTGCCTGGGTGGCTCAGTGGGTTAAAGCCTCTGCCTTCAGCTCAGGTCATGATCCCAGGGTCCTGGGATCAAGCCCCACATCGGGCTCTCTGCTCTGCAGGGAGCCTGCATCCCCTTCTCTCTCTGCCTGCCTCTCTGCCTACTTGTGATCTCTGTCTGTCAAATAATTAAATAAAAATTTAAAAAAAAATTTTTTTTAAATAACTGGTTCGCATCTTTAGGTACCACCTTTATAGTCTGGCAAGGTCCATTGCTAGCAGTAGAGGTTGTAAATCCATCTTTCAAATAACCTTTTCGTTCATTGCTGGTGTTTTGGCTGAGCTCTTGTCAGATCTGATTTCTGTTTCTGTGTTGTGATATTTGACAAAGAACTCATCCTGGAGTAAAAGTTTGCATCTGCCCGCTGCTTCCCTGCCCCTCACCTGGGCTTGCATTGTTGGTTGTACCTTCGGGCCAGGGTTTTTGCAGGATTTTCTCAAGTTGCTGGCTATTTTGTGCCAGTTAGTTTGGTTGAAGGTGGATAATACAATCTGGAAACCTGTTCAACCAGGCAAATTACAATTCTCCATACATTGAAAAGAAGCTAAGCAGTCAGGACCTTCCCACTCCCAGAGCTGGGGAATGCCTGTCCTTCTTTCCTTGGAGATCTTGTATCTTCACGTGTATCTATGCCTCACGGAGATGTGGACTGACTGAGGGACCTGTCTGACACCATACATTGAACCAGTGAACCTTTCCTTTTTTCTTATTTTTAGGTAAAAATAATTAGGCATAGCATGAAAAGGCTTTGCCCACACCCAGGGGATCATTTCATAAACCCCCGAGGTGTAGTATTCGACCTTGGAGACCCCTGGTAAAACCAATGCCTTCTCAGTATCAGCACTCGCCTGGCCAACAGGCATCTTCAACTCAGCGTGTTCTAAACAAAACATTTTATCCTCCTCCCTCCCTTCCAAGTAAAACCTGCTTCTCCCTCATCTCAGGAAACAGCACCTCTATTTACCTCGTTGCTCAAATGAAAAATCTTCACCTTCTTCTTGATCTCTTTCATTCTGTCCATTAGCAAATTCTGTCATATCCGCCTTCAGATTATATTCTGACTCTAAGTAGTTTTGTCTTCCTCCATCATTACCACTCTTATTCCAAACCACCAACATCCTGGGCCCAGTCTGTTGTGACAGGCTCTGAGTTGTTTCCCACCCATGCCTGACTCCCTGTGTTCTCCACATAGCAGTCAGAAGTTCTGTTGGAAACATAAGTCAGACCAGGCCATTCCTCTACGTGAAACCTCCAACACGCTTTGAGTAAGGTCTACTTTCCTTACCATGACCTTCAAAAACCTACATTGTCTGGCCCTTGCTTGCTTTTTAGTATTCCTCTCCTATCACCCTGGCCCTTCCACTCTGTTCCTCCTACACTGGCATTTTTTGCTATTAAGCAAATACCATTGCAGGATCATTTCACTCCTTTCAGTCTGATCTCTGCTCAGAGAGGAAAGCCTGGCCACTCTTCTGAGACCACAAACACACGGACTTTACCCCCACCACCCTGCCTTCCCTTCTTTACCTTGTTTTGCTTTTCTTCATCATACTTACCTCTCAGTAGCATTCTACTCTGTATTTGTGTCCATATTCTCCACTAGAATGAAAATCCCTTTAGGGCAGGGCCGTGTCTGACTTCTGTGTGATAGCTCTAGCTCCATTCAGAACAGTATCCTGCACATAATCAGGGCTAAGTATTAAACGGAATTAATGAATTTTCATAGGGACAACAGGTGAAATCTCAAGGATAACCACCCACATTAAGAGAAAAGAGGGCAAAGGGCACATGTCTGGGGAAATACTCAAATTGAGGGCAGAAGGGGTACTCGAAAGGAAGTGACATCTCGGCCCCCATTAACTAGATATGACGAGAACATGGCAGGCCCTGGGGAACCCAGCCAGGAAGGCGGCAGGCTGGACTCAGCTCTCTGCCCCAACTCTAGCAAACCTGAACACACACCAAAAACCTGGACAGGTAGGACGGCTCAGCCTCTGAGGTAAGGGGCTGCTCTCCCCTGTTACCCTGAAACACTCATTTGAGAGGGTTTTGAACCAGGATCCCAAGGCCACCATGTGGTCCTAGCCTCTGAGCTCTGACAAACCAGAGGTTCCAGAGCGCCCTGGAATCCACGTGGGCTGCTTGTGGCTTTCCTTCAGAAGTCAAGGCATGACTCTTAAGAAAACAGTCAGATGCTAGAGAGTGACCTCTTTTATTAGGTTCACCATCTTCGCCACAGAGAGACCATAGTGTTTGTCCATAGCCTGAAATACTCAAAGGCCATGGTGTTGAAAAGAGGGTGAGCCTTCAGGTCTCTTTGTCAACATTAATCCTGGCCCCTGCCAGTCTCTCCCTTTTGCATCAGAAAAGCTTTCTTGTTTTTTGTTTTTTGTTTTTTTTGTTTTTTTAAGAGAGGGAGAAAACAGCTATGTGGGATTTGAGAATGGGATTTTAATGGTCGCTGAAGACACACAAAAGCTTTGCTGTGATCCTGAAGTGTTTAGGGGCAATTGACTCCTTTGTTTGGGGCAGCAAAACAAGCCGGCTGCTCAAGGAGAAAAGAGAACCAACTGGAACGTGTGATTGAGGTCTCTTCAGGCCAGATCTTCAGCACATTTGCAAAAAGCACTTTTCAGGCATCTCTTCAGAGTCCCTCTTTGCTGTTTAGCTCATCTTTACCTTGTGAAAGAAATTAATTTGGAAGGTGCTTGGCAGGAATGATTTCTGTAGGTCTTTCTGGAATGAAAATGGAAACCATGAACAGCAATGTGAGTTTGTTTCTGTGAAGCATGACTTTCACGGGGAGAAAAAAGAGCAGGTGCCCTCCCTTCTGCAGGCTGGCCCGAGGGGCATCTCTCAGCCCTTTGCTCAGTTGGAAAATTGCAACAGATATGGGACATTGTGAGGCTTCTCAAAATGTAACCTCAAAGTCTTTGGGGGTTATAAATACTTCTAAGGAAGCTAGCAGACGCCCGGAGCAGCGGGAGCCCATCCAGTTACGCTTTCCAGGGAGAACCAGAGCCATGCTGGCACACCCGTGGAGAGGACCCATGTTCCGCCAGAGGAACTACGACCATGCGATCTGACTCCAGGTTAGGGTTAGTGAGGCTTGAAATCATCACCATCATCTGGTGTTTTCCCGTTAGCCAATAGAATGTTACAGAAATGGCATTGGCTTGGCTAGAGGGGATCCGGATAGCCTCGGTTTTATTTACTTTCTGCCAGCCTTCAGGACACTTGACCCTATAGAGCCATGAGGGAGTTATCCTCTTCCTCCTGGACTGTGGGCCCTCGGAGAGTCAAGTGGGACACAGGATAAGAAGTCATGAATTCCTAGTATATAATTCAGCCCACCTTTTCATGGGAGATGAGCTGAAACTGAGTCATCAGGGAAACCACTATCCAGGGAGACTGCATTTAGAGACCACGTCTGAAATTATAGACTCTGTCCGCCACAGGTCTGTGCATCAGACTTGTTACAGTGTTGTTTGCTGAGATAGCAAGAGCTTGGTTCACTTCTAATTTTTTCAATATGATAAATAAAAATGATGCATGAATATTATGAAAGAAATCCAAACAACATAAAAAGGCATTAAAATGTTAGATTTTAGAGTAGACTTTATTGATTGATTGCATTTAGTTGTAGACCTAATATTTGAAATGTGGCATATTTTAGCTTAGGATTTTGAAAAGCCTTGTTTTGGGCTTTTTGTTTTTTAAGATTATGAAGTGAATAATGAAAAGACATTTGTAGGTACGCCTGGGTAGCTCAGTGAGATAAGGCCTCTGCCTTCGACTTGGGCCATGACCCTAGGGTCCTAGGATCGAGCCCCGTGTCAGGCTCTCTCCTCCTCAGGAAGCCTGCTTCCTCCTCTCTCTCTGCCTGCCTCTCTGCCTACTTTTGATCTCTGTCTGTCAAATAAACAAGTAAAATCTTTAAAAAAAAAAAAAAGAAGAAGAAAAAGAAGAAAAGACATTTGTAAGAATGATAATAGAGAACTTGGCCATGTTTAACCCTAGAAGTGTGTATGCAGATTGCCTTCGTCAGATGGCGTGAAAACAGGTATCCCCCTCACAGACACTGAAGAGATGTAATAGCTAATTTTATCATGTGATATTTTGTTTTCTGTTTCTCAGCAGTTTAAGTTAAAAAGAGACTGTGTTTATTCCAGTCAGACTCCCCTAATGCCACAGAGAGAATCGTTGGCAAAGTCCTGAATTATGATTCAGTCCGCACTTTCGCTGAAGACCTTTATCCCCCTTAAATTCAAAGCTCTTCATCTCACCGTAGGTGTATTTCATAGACTAGCTGTGGGACCTTGGCCAAATTATTTAACATCTTTAAGTATCTGTTTCTGTAAAATGGAGTTAATAACAGCACCTAACTCCTCAGGGTTGTTAGGTCCTTAGGGTTGTTTTTAGGGATGATTGAGATCACATATGTAAAACTTTTGGTGTGGTGAACAGGAGATTGTAAGTACTCAGTAAATGTTAGCCATTAAAAAGGCTCTTTTGATGGTTATGTTGATGTCTGAATATGATACTAGAGAACCCACTTAAACATATTTCTTTTATATTCATATTCTAAAACAAAGTATGAATCTACATTTAACTAACAGTACCAGAAATATAGCCAGAAACACAGTTTATTAATTTCCTTATAGTTTATTCTTTCGGGAGACATTAACCGTGGTTTACTCTTCATAACATTAACTTATTATAAACATGAAGCACATTGTGTTGGGGAGCTTATTGGTAAGTCTCTCGAGATCACCCTCCCCACAGCCACCAGAAAGTGAGCTTTTCAAAACTCAGCTCTGGTCATATTCCTCTTCTTTCAATGGCTCCTCCCCCTGAAGAAGAAAACTGAAATGCCTGGCATTCAAGAATTTTTAAAATCTATCCCAACATTCCTTTCTTCCCTCTCCTCCCATATGTCATGCATGACTTTCTGTGATCTGCCCCTTTTCCTTCTTGGGGAGATCCTATTCACCTTTAAGTTGCCCTGCAGATGTGGTCTCCTCTAGGAAGGCTTCAGGAATGCCATCAGCCGGAATTAATAGCACCCTCTTTAAGCACTGTTCAGTGCTCACTGTTCAGTGAGTGTTTTTACCTTATAATCATTCTGACAGCCGTGTGAAATAGGAAAAGTCATCAAGTACTTGTGCTCAAAAATAATTAGGACAAGTGTGATCCCTGCTTCTAAGGAGCTCATGGTCTAGGAACCATGTGGACACCTCAAAGAGTGGGCGACAGGGATCAGGGCAAGGGGTATGCACAGAAAACCCAAAGGTGGTACATTCTGCATTTAGGGCATTTGTGTGGAGGAGCGTGGGCTCAATGTCATCTATTTACCTTCATTTCTAGCTCTCAAATCATCCTTCCTTCGCTTCTCTGCCTTCATTGACCAGATCATTTCCCCCTTTGGCTAGTCAGTTGCAGGGCTGGGACGTATTATGATGGAGAACAAGAACGCTGCATTTTGTGTCCAAATGGAACCTTCCAAAATGAGGAAGGACAAATCACATGTGAACCTTGCCCACGACCAGAAAATCCTGGAGCCCTGAAGACTCCAGAAGCTTGGAATGTATCCAAATGTGGAGGTAAGAGTTCCATCTGCCCCTTTTTATTCCCCAGGTCTCCAGTATTACTTAGAAGGCATAAGTGGTGTTTCGGTGCAAACAATGCATACTGCACCGTGGGCTTCCTATGGGTGGGGCCATATTGGCTTCATCTTTAGCTCTCCAGTGCCTACCTCGGTGCCCAACACATGCTGGGCTGATGCTCACTTGAACACATAAATGAAAAGCTGATAGAATACATTGGCAGAAAAAAAGGTGTAAGAGTTGCTGTTGCAATCTGTACTCACTGTAAATAAAGACAACTTGAGACCTGAGTGATCTCCCAGAGTGACCTTCCCGTGTATGGCGGGCTATCTGAAAGTGTGAACATGGAGAAAGTAGTTCTGAGTATTTTTCCAACATGGGTCTTGAATTCATACCTTATTGATTTTTAAAGAGTATCCATCTGGTTATTTTGCTAGAATTCTGTGAAGAGTTTTTAATGTCCCTTATAAAATGTTAACTCTGGAGCCAAGCTTACTTAGGTTTTGTGGGCTTGGTTCCCATTAATTTTATTAATAAATGTCTTCCTTTTATTAAATGGAAGAAGGGCCAGCTATATTGAGGCTCTGTGGGCTCAAATAGAAGGTGTGACCTAACACTGTGGTTTGTAGGTGATGTCCATGGCACAGACCATGGGGTGCCCTGTGGCCCCTGCTTCTCCTCCCAGTGACTCCCAGAGCTTTAGTCCCCAGCTTTAGTCCCCACGTACACCACGCCAGACTCAACTGCAGGACCTTTCAAATGGTTTAAAAGTCATGGGGCACCTGGGTGGCTCAGTCAGTTGTGTCCAACTCTTGGTTTCGGCTCAGGTCATGCGAGGGAGCCAGGCAGCCAGCTCCACACTCAGCCGGGAGTCCGCTGGAGATTCTCTCCCTCTCCCTCTGCCCCTCCCCTCCCCCCAGTCCAACTGCAAGGTTGATGAGGGGAAGCGCTTTGGGGCATCTATTTACACTTGTATCTGGCCTTGTTAAGATATATTTGTAGTAACAATAATACTAGTAATAACAATAATTGTTGACATTTACGGAATCCTTACCTATGTCCAGCATGGAGCAACGTGTAGTACGTGAATTATTCCTATGATTGCTGTGTGAAGGTGCACTTCCGGGCTGAATTACCAGATGATTCCAGAGCCCAGGGCCCTCCCTGGGGTTCCTGCACTACAGGCACTGGCTGGGCACTGCAAAGTCCCCAACCTTAAGCAAACCCAGGCCTGGTGCATGCTGTGGAAACAATTATCACTGGGCTCCTTGGTCTCCATCTCTGCACTGAGCTTTGTAGCCCTGCATGTAAACATCGGCACTCACAGGCTCAGGGGCAGTGGTGGGGCAGGACAGGGCTTCTCTCCCTGAGGTGGGACCTCAGGTCAGCACGGGGCCACGGGGCTGACCCACTTCTGAGCTCATCGACAGAGAGACGGGAAGGGGTTTGCCCAGGGGCCTTGCTCACTTAGGGTCATTGGTTTCCCCAGGTCTGTGTCAACCTGGGGAATATTCTGCAGATGGCTTTGCACCGTGCCAGCTCTGTGCCCTGGGCACATTCCAGCCTGAGGCCGGCCGCACTTCCTGCTTCCCCTGTGGGGGAGGCCTCCCCACCAAACACCTGGGAGCCACTTCCTTCCAGGACTGCGAAACCAGAGGTGAGGACTTGGCAGCTTGCCTTTTTCCGAATGGAATTTCCCTTTTGAGAACCACGGGAGTCTGGTAAAGCTCCAGCCAAGCCCGGCCCGGAGTGCCCTGTGTGGTATCCCAGCAGCGGGGAGGTCAGGGCCCAGCTCCATCTGCCCCTGCAGGAAGTACAGAGAGCATGGGAACTCCCTAGATGTGCTCTCCCCCAGCCACCTGGGCCCCTGCAGACGGGGCGGGGAGCAACTGGTCTGGGAGAGGTGAGCAGGTTTTGTGTAATAGGTTCTTGGCTCCTTCTTTCCAGCCTTTCTCCATCCCAGTCCCCTTCCCTGGAGCTTCCCTATCATATAGGTCCTACCTGGCCCCAGAGCCCCAACTCTGCCTCTTCCAGGGGCCCCGGCCCAGCCCCAGGCCCAGCATCAGTTTGGCAAGCTCACAACCCACAAGCAAGCTCTGTATGAAAGCCTGGGCTATGCTCATTTAGGCCTGACCGCATACACTGTAAACGCTTTGAAGCTACACCCGTACTTTGTTCCCTTTGTGTTTTTCTCAGTGTCATGAGTCACAAGTCCCACCCAAGCCGGCTATTTCAGGAATTAAGTGTTGATTAGCCCCAGATTAGGAGGAAAGCAGTACTTCGTCTGGGCATACAATTTATTTCACCAACTGTGAAGACTTTTCTGTGACCGGTGATGAAAAGACAGTTTTGTTATTTATTTTTTTCATTCCTTCCACTCTCCCCCCACCGCACAGTTCAGTGTTCACCTGGACATTTCTACAACACCACCACTCACCGATGCATTCGCTGCCCAGCAGGGACATACCAACCTGAATTTGGAAAAGATAACTGTGTTTCTTGCCCAGGAAATACTACCACTGACTTTGACGGCTCCACAAACATAACGCAGTGTAAAGGTAGGTCTCTCTAAGTCTTTCAAAGTCTTGGCCCAGAGGAAAGTGCCTGGGTCTACCTGACGCTGGGGGGGAGGGGGTTGGGGCCAGGGTCCCACGTCCACCAAGAGCCATGAGGACACTGTTAGCCCAGCTCCCAGCACCCGGGTCGGCACTAAAGGAGAGCTTGGCCCCCAGGTACTCACCCGTGAGGAGACTGGCTGCTTCTCCAGGCACCTTGACAGGCTAACATTCCCTCCCTTGCTAACATTCCCTCCCAGGGGCAGAATTTTAGTTCAGCAAACATAGTTTGAGGACCTGTTATGTGCTAGACACCACAAGCAGAATAAGTCCCTGGCCCTGTAGACAGGCTGTGGGGTTGCAGAGGAAAGAGCACTTCGTTCTGTCTGGAGAGATAAGGAAAGGCTTCTGGAAGGCATGAGAAGGTTTTGATGGAGATCATGGGAGAGAGCAGAACAAAGAGTTTTATACCCAAGACCACAGCTGTGAGGAAGAGCAGACACGGAAAAGTGAAAGGCTTTTTGGAAAGAGACCCCTGAGTCTGGACCATGGAGTGTCTGAGGGGAATCTGAGGCAGATTAAAAAGGGAAGCCTTGAACGCCACATAAAGGAGTTGGATTTATATCCTATAGGAGTGGGGAAGCAGATCATTCAAGGACTTGCCACATGGTTGGCTGGTTGACTGGTTTTTAATCATTATGGAAAATTCTCCAGGAGAGGTCAGAAGTAAATCACAGCTAATCTAGTGTCAGTCAGACAGTGGTATAGGGGAGCAAGGAGGTCTCCCCACACTGGAGGAATTTGGGATTGAGGTTCACAGTGTTGGAAAATTCTTCCCTGGGTGCCTAGGTGGCTCAGTTAGTTGAATGAATGCCTAGCTCAGGTCATGATCCCGGAGTCCCGGGACTGAGTCCTGGGTTGGGCTCCCTGCTCAGCAAGGAGTCTGCTTCTCCCTCTGGCCCTCTCCCCTCTCATGCTCTCTCTCTCTCTCAAACAAATAAATAAAATCTTAAAAAGAAGAAGATTTGTTCCCTATACTCAGATGGAATCTGTTTCCTTGCCCTCCCATCCCCACCCTTGGTTGACCATTAGGAGCCACATGGCACAGATCCTCAGAAGGTCCATCATGCTTGAAGGCAGATTTCTGAGCTCCATGGCTCTCCCCACCTGACCCCCTTCCAAGAGGAAAAGACTATTTTTTTCCTAATGGGAATAATAATTCCCAGTTACAATGAGAGAGAAGAAAGATAGTCCCTTCAACATCCTCTCTTGTACACATTCACCTGACAGTTTTAAACAGTAAGCTCCTTGAGGGCAAGGACTGTGTCTTTCTCATTTCTGAACCCCCAGAGCTTTTGCTAACATATGTTGGATGAGTGGAGATTCAGTGAATGAAGACATGGGTGAGCTGGTTGTGTGTGTGTGTGTGTGTGTGTGTGTGTGTATGCGCACGCGCGCGTGCACAAATGTGTTTCTCCCAGAGGTGAGTATCCAACATGCCTCATATTGGCCGATACGTTATTGGAATTCTCTTCCACACCAAAAATAAAATGTGGTCTTGACCAGAAAGACAAGAGAAAGAAAACAGCGATCATGAATTCATCCAAGGTCTCTAGGAAGGGGTCAAATGTCCCCTATTTAGCAGTAAGCTCTGCTTTTCCTGTTTTGACAGACCTAGAAGTTCTGTGTCATGGGTTCCCCTGGCACTTAGAATTTGTAAACAAAATATTGAAAACCGAAGTTGTCCTTTGTTTCACTAGGGCCTGTTCAAGATCACTTTCAAGTTAATGAGAAAATGGTAATTCAGAGAGGGACTCAGTAGGGTGAGCTCTGTGAGGGGGGTTAGTGTAGCTGGGCTCCCCTGGGGGGCCCTAGGCATTACAGGACACACTAATTCCACAATGGCACCATCTGCAGGCCCCATGCCTCGATGACAATAGGATGCAGCAGCTTTCATCAGCTGAGCTGCTGGTGGCCATGACAGTGTTGTGCCTTCATGACTCATGGCATTTCCCCTTCCAGACAGAAGATGTGGAGGGGAGCTGGGAGATTTCACCGGATACATTGAATCCCCAAACTACCCAGGCAATTACCCAGCCAACACCGAGTGTACATGGACCATCAACCCACCGCCCAAACGCCGAATCTTAATTGTGGTCCCTGAGATCTTCCTGCCCATAGAAGACGACTGTGGAGACTACCTGGTGATGCGGAAAACCTGTGCGTCCCCTCCCTCGGCCCCCCTCCCCTTCTAAGGCTGGTGGGGAAGACTGCTGGCCTGCTCCCCAGCTTTAAATGTGAGCAGCAAGCCTAGGGTGTCACCTCCATATTAGAGATGGGACATGAGTTTATGGCATTTGCCAAGAAAAAAAAATTTGTGCAATTTTGCTGGGCCCCTTGCCTCTTGAGTCTTCTTGCTGAACCCCAGAGGTAGTGATTCTGTCGGCCAGTTTTCCCCGCTGGCCTTACCGTGGACTCTATTCCACAAGGTCACAGAGAGCCAATGAAGCTCATGGAAGGCTAACCCTACCACTTCCTTTACCATGGGAAGCCACTCCGGCTTGGAGACTGACAAAGGCTAAGGTCAGAGTCCAGCCAGGAGGGACCCTCCTCCCATCTTGGCGCATGACCCAGTGTCCACTGAGAGATGCTACCATCAACACAACTTCGAGGCAGTGTAGTGAGTGGGCCCAGCAGCCAGACTGCCTGGATCAGAACCTAGCCTCACCTCTTGTTAGTTCTGTCATCTTGGATATACATTCTGGATCTTTCTGTGACTCAGTTTCCTTGTCTGGTAAAATGGGGATAACAATAGTTGCTACCTTATAGAGTCATCGTGAGGAATAAATGAGTTCATATTCATAAAGCGCTGAGAGAAATAATGACACATGGAACCACTGTGTGTTGGCCCCTCTTCTTAGTGGTTACAGTGTCTGAAGTCAGGTGTAGGTTTGAATCCTGACTTAGCCACATACTGACTCAGTGACCCTGGGCAAGTGCTTAAACCCTCTGTAGATGAGTTAACAACCACACAACTTGCTATGGTTTTCTGAGGGTTACGTGAGATAAACTCCGTGAAGTGGGCCCCACCCTGCCTGCCCAGTCTTAGGTGGCGATTCTCTCTGGATGGCAGCAGGTAGCTCTGGAATCGGAGGGTCCCTCTGCAGCTCCCGCAGGGAGCACTGGGGCCTGGGCTGCTGCTGTTTGTCCAGCCCTGGGCATTTCAGTGAGCCTTCCCTGGGGGCCTGCGGTCGCCAGCTGGGTCCTCTCCATTTCCAGGGCTTTGGCCCCTGTGACGGCAAAGCAGGGCCTGCGGAGCTCTTGAGCATCACTTGTTGTATGGCGTGTTTGCAAAGATGAGTGCTGCTGTTCGCCTGCTCAGGATGAGTCCTGAAGCCTGCCCCCTCCAAATTCCCTTGGCAGCTTCATCCAATTCTGTGACAACATATGAGACCTGCCAGACCTACGAACGGCCCATCGCCTTCACCTCCAGATCAAAGAAGCTGTGGATTCAGTTCAAGTCCAACGAAGGGAACAGTGCCAGGGGCTTCCAGGTCCCTTATGTGACGTACGATGGTAAGCACTGTGAGGCTCACGCTCCATCCCATGCAAGGAGCTTCTCTGTGTTCAGTCAAACCAACCCCTGGTGGATTGCTGACAAACACACATGCTCAGAAAGGCAGGTGGGATACGGAGAAAGGATGTTGCTGACTCACAAGTGCCAGATTTTAAACAGGCATTTGGGTACTCTGTCTATAGGGATGGAAAGATCTTTCAGAAAATAAATAGAAGTGAGCATAGCTTCATGGGTAAGAACATGGACCAGCCCTGGCCTAATCTCTTCAGTGACTCTATGTGAGTTACTTACCAACTTTAAGCCTCTTTTTCTCCCTCCCTCCCTCCCTTTCTTTTTGACCTTTTTAAAATTAAAATTCAATTAATTAACATATAGTGTATTATTAGTTTTAGAGGTAGAGATCGTGATTCATCAGTTGCATATAACACCAGGGCTCATTACATCGGGTACCCTCCTTAATGCCCATCACCCAGTTACCCCACCCCCCCACACCCTTCCCCTCCAGAAACCCTCAGTTTGGTTCCTATGCTTAAGAGTCTCTTACGGTTTGTCTCCCTCTCTGGTTTTGTCTTATCTAATTTTTTTCCTCTCTTCCCTTATGATCCTGTTTTGTTTCTTAAATTCCACATATGGTGAGATCATATGATAATTGTTTTTCTCTTTTTTTGCTCCACATAATACCCTCTAGCACCATCCATGTTGTTGCAAATGGCAAGATTTCTTTTTTGATGGCTGCATAGTATTCCAATATATATATATACCACATCTTCTTTATCCATTCATCTGTCAATGGACATCTGGGCTCTTTCCATAGTTAGGCTCTTGTGGACATTGGGTCTGTAAACTTTGGGGTGCATGTGCCCATTCAGGTCACTACATTTGTATCTTCGGAATAAATACCCAGTAGTGTAATAGAGTAGCTCTATTTTTAACTTGTTAAGGAAACTTCATACTGTTTTCCCGAGTGGCTGCCCCATCTAAGCCTCATTTTCTTAATGTGTAAACGAGGATAATCATTAGATCAAACGGGAGAGTTCGGTGAGATAGTCCATAAAGGACTTGGTGCAGGGCCTGGCACATAGTAAATGCTTAGTAAATACTAGCCAGTTATGACTGTGGCTTTTATTATACAGCATCTTGAGGAGGGGAGAAAAAGACTCAAGTTCTGGCCCAGTTTCCGCTACTAATTTGCTGTGTGATTTTGGGCAACTCAGATGACTTCTCTGGTTTTCTTTTCCTCTTGTTAAATAAAGGGGTGGTCCACATGGCCCCTGGGGCCCTACCCAAGTCTGGACCTTGGTTGACAAACATTTGCTTGCAATACAAAATGAACTGGACCTTGTCCTAGAAGATGTCATAATTCCGTGAAGGGCTAGTCATCTGTTCATTCATGAACTTATTCATTCATCCATCTAGCTCAATGAATACTTAACGAGCAGCTCCTGTGCCAGGCATTGGGCAAGCTGCTAGGAACCACAGGGTTAGTGGTGAAACACAGCTCATAGATGCTATAACATGGCAGATACAGAGCTCTGTGTGAGGAGAGAAGAATGGAAAACATTTAATTTTGCATGGGTCTTTGGAAAGAATACAGCAAAATCTCAAGAGATTTGTGTCTTCAAAGAATATGAGTGTTTTTGTTTTTGTTTTTGTTTTTATAATGGGAAGAAGAACATTAGGAAGAGAGAATGATACAGGCTGCAGGACAGAGTACCTCATTTGTGCGGGGACTGATTAATAGCCCGACTGGGTCAGTTGGTCAGGTGCATGGGGCTTAGCAGGGAGAGACGAGATGAGAAGGGTGTGGAGTTAGTTGATGAGGAACCTGGAGTGCAGTGCGGAAGGCTTTTAGGCAGCAAGTGTCAAAAGTAGGTGTTTTGGAAAGATATTGTTCTATGGATTTTATAAAAGCATTTCACATAGTTTGTTTCGAACGTGTTACAAAAGCCAGGATTATCATCTCTGTGCCTGAAACCATGTCAAACCCTCAAGACAGGGGCTCTTGGGGTCAGACTCCTGGGTGGACGGCAGTTCCCCCCACGTGGCTCTGCTGAGCGAGACAGAGCACCTCATCTGCCCGAGAGCAGCCAGCCAACAACCTCCCTTCCCTGGAATCAGTGAGGGAACCAAAAAAGACACAGAGACTCTAGAATAAATATCACTAAAGCTCACATATTTTAGTCTGACTGTTCTCAACTCTACCTTTCTGACACACGAAAACATGGTAATGTTTTTCTCATTTTCTGAAATAAAGAGTTGTAGCTTGAGCTACAACGTTACCCCGGTTAGGCCCAGGAGAATGTGTCTTACACGTCACAGAAGAAAATGGTTGAAAACTGTTGCAGGTCTTCACTCAAAGCTTATTTAGTCTTTTTTTTTTTTAAACACATATTTCAGACAAGTTTGATACCTGATTTCCAAGCCCAGAAGAATAGAAATCACATTTAGAAGGGGCAGGTGCTGGGGCACCTGGGTAACTCAGTCAGCAAGCGGCTGACTCATGATTTTGGCTCAGGTCATGATCTTGGGTCCTGGGGTTGAGCCCCACGTTGGCCTCCTTGCTGAGCAGGGAGTCGGCTTGAGGGTTCTGGCTCCCTCTCCCGGTCCTGTTTATTCTCTCTCTCTCTCTCAAATAAATAAATAAATCTTTAAAGGGGGGAGGCAGGGGAGGCTGCTACAGACTGGCTCGCTGACCCCTGGAGGACAGGGAGAGTTGTAGTCGTGGCTGACATGCACTGAGTATGTGTACTGAGTACCAGGCATGTGCTAAGTGCCTCTGACAAAGCACATTCCTCACGATCGCCCATGAAGTAGACACGATTCATGGCTGGGTCTACAGACAAGGCCACTCAGGCTTAGAGATTAATGTAGACAACCGGCCTGAGGTCGCAGGAGGACAACACTGCTGAGGTCTTCGGGACTCCAGGGCCCGAGTTCTTACCTACAACACCCGACTGCTTTTCTCATGACAGTTGTAGCAAGTGACGAAACACGGTAGTTCTTAAGAGTGGAGAGAACCGTTTGAAGATTTTTTTGACAGCAGTCTGGAAGCATTGGTGTAGCGGCCAACAGCTCTTCCGCTCTCTCTTACACCCGAACACAGCACAGCAGCTGGTGTTCCTTTGGGTGAACACCCATCACCCAAAGGAGCTGGTTCACCCAGGAAGACACTCTGCAGCCGAAGAATTCGAGAAAAACAAGTCCCCTTCCTCATATTTTATACTCATTAAAATAAAAGACTAATAAAGAAGACACCACACGCATAGGGTACCAGTGGGGTTGTACATGTATTCAATTAGCCATTATGAGAACTATACAATAGTTAAGAAGAGCTAACGAGTTTTCATTTACCATCACTTGACTAGGAGAAACTTTTTCAAGAACTCTTCCCACACAATTCCAGTGATGTTCTTATGATTTGTTTGGTTTTGCTGCACATGATATGCATACAAAGAGGCATTCTTTTCATCCTGGGATTTGGAAAAGATTGTGTTTTGCATATGCCTGGCTTGAATTATGACTGTAGGAAATAGGCTAGACTATTGTAGGGTGTTTAGATTTGGAGACAGCTTATGTGATGTACACTGCATTTAATGTATACGTCAGGACCAAAAATTATTAATAAGAAAATGAACATAGCTTTCTTCCCTCTCCAGCCAGCCAAATTCTCCCCACCCCCATCCAAAAAAAAAAAAAAAAAAAAGTAAGAAAGAGTCTTCCTTGGTGGGTAAGAAGCTCACTTGTTTTGCACAATATGAGGGCAGAGAGAAGAAAGGGAGGAGGACAGAAGGCAGAGAAGCAGAGCAGAGAAAAGCCATGAGCCTGGAGGAGGCCAGCAGGGAGTGAGTATAGACAGAAGAGATGAGACCCAAGCACTGAGCCCTGGGTCCCTCCTACAGTAAGAGGTCAGAGAGAAGAGGAAGAAAAGCAAAGGAGCCTCAGACAAAGCGACCAGTGGGGGAGGAGGAAAATCAGAGTGTCTTATCCTGGAACTGAATGAGGAAGTGGATCCGGGAGGAGGAATGACTGGAGAGAAGGAGTGTTGACAATTCTTTTGAGGAGTTTTGCAATAAAGGGGGCATAAATGTAGGATAGAAGCTGGAGGGAGAAATAAGGTCAAGGGGGAAGGACTTTTTCTGGATTAGAGACATAACAGCACATTTATGTGCTGATGGGAATGCCTGGTCGGGCGAGAGAATGTCATTGTGTAGAGAAGAAAGGGCAAAATTACTGAACCAATGTCCTTGCCTTGGTGAGAGAAGATGGAGTCGGTGGATAAAGTGGAGGAAGGGCTTTGACCGGGTTGCATAGACAGTTCCTCTGAGGGAAGATGGAACAGAAGAGATGGGTGCAGAGGCCAGTAGGTGTGAGGCTATGATGGTGGGCGTCTGTGGAAGTTCTCTTCTGCTCACCTTCTCAGTATCACAGTGGTCATAGTTCAGATAACAGCTACAGAAGGGGCATTCCTCAGAACCTTACTTTAAAATGAAGGAAAGAATGAGTTTGGAAATAACAAAACCCTCTGAATGTCAGTTATGTCCTGTGTTCCAACAGAGGACTACCAGGAGCTCATTGAAGACATAGTTCGAGATGGCAGGCTCTACGCCTCTGAAAACCATCAGGAAATACTGAAGGTGAGTATATAGCCGTGGTGGACACCGCAGTCACCCGGCACCCATGGAGCTCCCAGCGCAGCTGGAGGAAGCTTTTCCTCTTGCTGCATTTGGCCACCTGTCAGACACGAAGTCTGCTCTGGGCTGAGGTCAATTTTATATCTTCACTAGACTTAATTAAAAAAAAAAATCAGGTGGCTGTCCTCAGTGTTGCCAAATGAAGTTGTATTTGTTTACATTTGGAAATGTGTGGAGGAAGAGTGGGAAACTTGCTGATCATAAGCCGGTGGCAGATCATGTTTCCATGTTCACTCTCCAGATGGTTGAAGATGTTTGGCTCCTTGTTTATCCTTCAAGCCTAAGGTTCACCAAATTTTAGATACTTATAAGTAATCATCAGACACTTGCCACATCACTAACCCTGTAAGTACTCTTCAAATCCCAGTGTCGTGGCTCATCTGGTTTAGAAAAAGAAAACGTGTTTTTTTTTTAATATATTCTCTTTTCCTTTATAAAAATAATACCTTTTTTGTAGAAAATCAGGGAAGATAAAAACTGGAGAAAAGATAAAAATCAGAAGAAACAATTTTCCCAAAGTGTTCCTCAGCTAATCAACCTACTGTCCAACACTGGGCCTATTATAGTTCCATTGGCAAAATGCTGGAATGTTTAAGTATTTTGGCCCAGCAACAGAACTTCTGTTCTTTTTAGGATAAGAAACTGATCAAGGCTCTGTTTGACGTCCTGGCCCACCCCCAGAACTATTTCAAGTACACAGCCCAGGAATCCCGGGAGATGTTTCCAAGATCCTTCATCCGATTGCTGCGTTCCAAAGTGTCCAGGTTCTTGAGGCCTTACAAGTGAGCCTACCCATGGGACCCTCGGTGCCACGTTCTGCCTGTGGGCTGGTGGGACACAGCTGTCTGCCTCTGCAGCCAACATAGTTGGATATTGCTGCCTCCCGTAGCAGTGATTCATTAGAGTTCAATTTTTATAGATAATACAGATATTTTGGTAAATTGAACTTGGTTTTTCTTTGCCAGCACTGTGGATGTGGACTGAGAATGGCAGTGAGTCCCACCACCTCTCACTGCTGTGGGCAGAGGTCTTAGATGCATCAAGGGCTGGCTGAGCGGGACTCAAGTCAGCTCAGGCAAGACTCACCGGTCCCTCCTGCTTCTCACTCCTCCTCAAGGGGGCCGTGGTGGAAAGGAGGCCACAAAAGGGGCTGCTTTGGCTGAAACTTCAGCTTCCTCCTGCCCAACCCTCCCTAAGGGAGCCCTCTGCACCAAGGCTGTGACCAGGCAGAGCAGGAAGGGAGGAAGGGAGAGAGGGAAGAAGGGAGAGTGCTCCAGGCACCAGGCCTCACCTAAGACCTGGGAGGTTTCTGTTTCCCCGTGGCCTTCTCCAGCCTGTGTGACCTATGTTAGATGACAGGAACTTGGGTTCTAAGCAGTGATCATTAAAAAAAGTACTTAAAACAGAAAGAATTAGTAATAAAAAGATAAAAACTAAGCACTTCCAGAGACATTATCCTATAGCTCTAGGGACGGCCTTCCTTGTGGCCAGCTTCTGCTCGGCGGCAAATGCACAGTGCTGGTTTTAGCGCCTTCAGCTGTCCTTCTGGCACCCTGCTTGGCACCGTGTTAGGGCCTGGAGAGTTCACAGCGGACGTGATCTCCTTGGTGGATGAGAATCACCTACAGTTAGGAGAAGTACTGCGTCATAAACCCTGAGTTTCTCTTAACCATCACACCACTGCCAGAGGCAGCTACACAAATCCCGCTCTCTAGGTACTGCGGTCAACATTGGGTCAGCACAGTGGGGCTTCACAGTCATTTTCTCCCACAGAATCTGGAATTTTCAATACCAGTTAATTTTTACAAATTTAAATCCGTAAGTAAAAATCTTATTACAGTGAATTAAAAAAAAAATCCTATCAAACAAGCTGCCATTCCTGAGGGGACTGAGAACAAACAACTATGGTGTTGTTACTTCAGTAACAGACTAACTCTGGACACACAACTCTCAACACCAAAGTACTCAAGAATAGTTAACAAATACTTCTAAAGCAAACAAAGACTATTTCATTATTGTTGAGCTCACGTTTCACCTGTTGTTTTTTTTTAACCTATCCATAACATTGATTTAAAAAAAAAAAAGAACAACCCCTAATCAAACTTTTCTTCTTTATTGGATGGGTCCTAAGTACCCATTTCCAAATTTCTTTTAAAAAATTGAAACATCTTCATTTTAAAAAATAATCATCAAAATAAGCATTTGGAGCTTGTCATTGCAGAACTTTGCCTACATTTCTGAGTCTAATCATAAAATGAAAGTTGAAATATAATACGACCGGGGTCAGTGACCTGCCCAATGTGGGGTGGGGTGAGCGGAACTGTGCCATCCTGTCCAAGCACGTTGGTAACTTTGTGTTCTTGACTGTGTGGTTCTGTATTGTGGGTGTCACAGGAAGGCCAGGGATGGAAATGCATTGGGGGTTGGAAGGAGGCCCCCTCCAGGAGCAGGCCTGCCCACCAGAGCTGTGCTCCTGGTATAAGTGTGAGCAACTGAGGCCCTTCCTAAGCACCCTCTCTATCCCCACCAACCACCCTAAGAGATGCTATGGAAGACTGGCTGCTTGTGGCTACAGTTGCTACCTATAAGTCAATAAAGATTTATTAAATGTCTGCTCTGTGCCAGGCCCTGTTCTAGGCCCTAGGGATGCACGGTGACAAGACAGACAGGGTCCTTGCTCTTGAGGAACTTACATTTCAGGTGGCCAGGGAACAAATAAATCACCACAGAAAGTATCAGCTAGCATTGTGTTATGTGGTAGGTTAACAAGACAGATGACTGCGTTGCTACTTTAGAATTACGGGTTGTGGAGGGCTGCTCTGGGGAAATGACATTTCAACCTGAAAATGGCCGGAGGGAACCAGGCTTGGTACAAGGCAGGGGGAAGAGGGCTCCAGGTAGAGGAAGGCCAAGTGCAAAGGCTGGCAGGCAGGAGCCCATGTGTGTATGTGTGTGTGGTCACCGTCCAGTGAGAAGGCAGTGGGATGAGATGAGGTGAGGGAAGTGGACAGGGGCCAGAGCACATCAGGCTTTGGAATCTAGAACAAGAGGCTTGGGTTTCATTCTCGGTATGTTGTAAAGCTTTCAGAGGGTTGGGGCAAAGGAGTGGGACGAGCTGATTTATGTTTTAAAAAGATAGGTCTGGTTACTGTGTGAATAGGTTTCAGAAAAAGGCGGGGAGGCAGAGAGCCATCAGCCAACTATTGCAACCAACCAAGCCGCCATCCCGGTGGGAGATGAGGTGGTCTGGGTTAAGGGTATGGAGTGAAGATGAGAAAAAGTTTCTGGACCTGTTTTAGGGCAGAGTCGAGAACTTGCATGAGAACTGGATGGAGGGGAAGGGAGAAGCAGCCACCGAGGAGACCTCCTAGTTGCCTGAGCAACTGGTAGCTGGAGGAGATGGGCCATTTCAAGTATGAGGTACCTGTTTAGGAATCCAAACTCAAGAGTTCAGATAGGCAACTGATTTTATGAAGTCCCAGAAGAGGTCAGCGCTGGAATATGTCACAGAATAAAGACATGAGACATGAGGTTGAGGACACCTGGGCAAAGTATGGACATAAAGAAGATCAGGGCACTCTACATTCTGGGTTTCCCTGTGTGGGCACAGGACTGGGACTGGAGGTGCTGATTGTTCAGTCAACAGGAAGAGGTCAGGGCTGTTTCCCCTGCCCTCCGAGGGAGCTCGTTCTGTGGGAAGAGTCTGAGTGGAACTGGAATCTGCACAAGTCCTCCTTTCCAGCTGTGGATATTGTTCCTGAGCCATTTACTCAAGTGCTGCATTTATGGATTTAGCAACGTTTCCCTTGAGTTTCCAATGCTAATAAAAGAGTGTTTGCCTTTTCACACTACCAGATCATTATCTTCACTGTGGAAAATTGCTTCCTCTGAATCATTCTCTGAGCTTTTAAGTGTGTTTTCTTGAGGCATTCACTGGATTTAGGTTCGCAGGTGATCTTAAAATTGTCCTGTGGTAATTTGGGAAAGATCATGGCTGCCCAGCACAAGGCACGGACTCACTTGCCCTTGGGCAGATCTTTATGGGGAGAGCACGAGGGCTCTTGCCTGCTGCTGGTGGGCCTGGGCACCGGGAAATCTGGGCACCCACACCAAGCCCAGCCTCAGTCTTCTCCTCAGTCCGGAAGGGATGCCTCTTACCAGGGCTGTCAGCATCTTTGCTTCCTTTTTCATGGCAGGATGGGTCCTGACAGCCTTACCCCAGTCTTTGTCACTCTTAGCCAGTATTTGGGAGGCAAATGGATTAGATGAAGAGTAAAGCAGCTCCTCACCAAGTTCAGGGAGGCTTGGCCTAGCTATGGCCTTCTTGGTAGGCAAGCTATCCTCCGAATCCAGGTCCTAGATGTAGCTACGAGAGCCCCATCCACAGGAAATTAGAAGCCTTGGTGAGGCTTCCTTTCTGTGGCATCTTCTACTCTAGGGGACTGTGAACCCAGCTTGAGTTTCCTGAGTATTTGTGGTTCCCTGCTTCCTTCTCCCTTCAGGCAGTCCTGATCAGCCTGCAGGAGACCATCCTCAGGGGTCTGATGGCCCAGCAAGGCTGCTCCTGTGACAGACAGCCAAAAAACCTAACTACTCAGCAGGGTTCACTTTCCAGCGAACACAGTAGAATCAAAATAGATTTAGAAAAATGAAACCACTCTAATTCTCATCCAGCTTGCCTTAGCTGAATAAAAGGGACACAAATTCACCTGCTGCAAACAATGACAATAACTTAGCATTATTTGGTTTTCAGAGTATCTCAGGGGAGTGCAACAACAGACCTTGGTTACTAATAGTTCTTTGTTATGTGTTCACTCACTTGGTCATTTATCCAACATATTTCTTGAGGGCTTACAAAGCGCTAGGTACCATAGGGACAGGTGGTGCTATAGTGAGCAAAATAAAGTCTTTGCTCTTGTAGAGTTTAGGTTCTTAGGAAGGGAGACAGAAAATAAACAAATTGTAAAGTCAAGTGTGATAACTGCTTAAAGAAGGTAAAGGGCAAAATGATACAGGATGAGTAGGTGGGGAGAAGGAGTTGCTATTTTAGGTGGGGTGAGCTCATCGTTACAGTCATCAATCCAGGCCTCTCCTGGGGTACTCACTGGCTCCTCAAACCTACGCTGGCAGCACAGGCCCTGGCAAGCTCCTCGACCCACCCAGCAAGCACTTGACATTTCCTCTCACCCCAGGCTGACCAGAGCTCCAAGCTGTGAACAAGCGGTTTTGCAATTTCTGGGACAGGCGCCACCTAGTGGCTGTAAGGTGGAGTAGACAAGTGTCTCTGTCATCTCACTGCTTTGGAGCTTAAATGACGGCAATTTAAGGGGGAATGTTACCAGTGAGATTTGTGGACCAGGGCTGTGGTTTGACAACTGATTGATTGCATGTCGTTCAGTACAGCCCTCAGAATGTATCTGTTTAGACCTTTTCCTTCTCTCTGCCTGGCCTAATGACTAATGACCAAGTGGGATGGCCTTGATTTGGGTCTTTCCAGACTATCAACAGTGCTCTGAATCATGTCCAAACACACCCACCCATACACACACCCCCAGCCTGTACATTCATTCATTCATTGTAATGGTCTAGGCACCATGCTAGGTTGGCTCTATACTGCTGAGACAGGAGGGAAAAGGAGTTGAAAGAATGAGGGGGGAGAGTCCCCAAACTGTAATATTGTGAAGTATTTCAGCACACATAGTTCCATGAGCTACCACACCCTCTGACTTGGACCACCCTCTGATCCTACAGTTTATCCTACAATTGAGGGATAACTTTGAGATACAGTTTGGCGTTTTCTGTCTTTTCCCTCCACAGTGCAAAAAGCAGAAATACAAACCTACCCCAGATCTGAGCTTTGGGGGGCATCTGGGTGGCTCAGTCAGTTAAACATCTGCCTTTGGGTCAGGTCATGATCTCAGGGTCCTGGGCGCAAGCCCCGCAACGGGCTCCTTGCTCAGTAGGGAGTCTGCTTCTCCCTCTCCCTCTGCCATTACCCCTGCTTCTGTGCTCTCTGTCAAGTAAGTAAATAAAATCTTTAAAAAAAAATCTGAGCTTTGGTGCTGGCTTTGCCTTATTATGCACACTTTGTGATTCAAGAAAAATTAATAGCTGTTGGGCAGGAAATGGAACTGAAGCTGCAGGCAGGACAGTGTGTTACTGATGTGACCACATCCAGCAAGACTGTGGCAGTTGGAGTAGGAGTTTGTGGTGAACCCTGGCCAGGCCTGTTGTGCTCAGCCCTCTGCAGCCTTGTGGCCGTCTCGCTGTGTGACCACAAACTGGTCTTGGGACACACTGCCAATGTGTGTGCATGGCACCTGTCCATCATACACAGCTGTGGATGATACGACAAGACGGTAGTGGTGGCCAAGCAAGAACATGTGCCCAGAACCCTGACGTTAGATCCAGGTGACTTGGCTTGAGGAAGGCAGGCTTCGGCAGCCACACAGGTACCAAAGCTGGAGTTTGAGGTGATCTGGGAGCAAGTATCAGAGGTTTGTTAAACCCTCACTCGGGGCTTCCAACGAGGAGCTGAGGCAACTCAAGCGGCATCAGTCATCCAATATCTGCCTCCCAGAATTCCTAATGTACTTTGCTAAGAATGCATTCTCTCTGTTTGTCTTGTGAAAGATTTCTCTACGAGTATGTTTTGTGATGCTCATCTTCTCCAAGATTCCCCTTATGTCCTCTGTGATACCTGGATTTGTATCCCAGCTCTGCCACATCATAGTTGTGTGACCTTGCCCAAGTCATTTTAACCTTTCTGTGCCTCAGTTTCCTCATATAGTACATAAACTGACTGGAAAGGGTTGTTGTGAGGATTAAATGAGTTCCTCATGGAGAACTCTTGGAACACTGCCTGGAATGGAGTAAGGGCTCAATAAATGTTAACTATTATCATCACCGTTATTCTCTTCCACTTCTTCAGACTTGAGAAGTTAAATCCAAGATACATTTTTTGACGTCTCCTGGGTTTATTTTAATATTCAGAAGATAAGGCAAGAAACACTGACAGGAAAGAGGATGGGATGGGACGGTCAGAGCTCAGAGTGCCTCCCTGAGTCAGGAGACACTTAACTTAGTAGGTGGACAGAGGGGCCCGGGGCCCTAGAGCTCCAGCCATGTCAGTGCCAGGAGAAAGGATTTAGGTCGAGTCCACAAGCAACTCTCTGGCTAAGGACCGCACCCACCTCAGGAGACATGATGGGTAGGGATATCTGCTGTCAGTCTCCTGGATGAGGTTGTCCTGGGCCTTGCAGCCACCCCAAGGGTCAGCCTAAATCCAAGATCTATTTTTTAATGGGTTTACACTCTGCTGGTCTCTCCTATTTCAGTGACACCGAAAGTCCTTTAGTCATAGGCTTTCTGGTGGGATGTGTTCTAGAAACCGATGAATTAGAGCTTGAAGTAGGAAAGAAAGGCCACAATGCCTGATCTGGGTTCTCACACAAGACCTCTGAAAACCCTTATCTTCCTGAGCAGAGAAAGTGAAATGCACTTTTCCAATCCTATAAAACTTTCAGGTCAGGAATAGCATGCATGCATGCATGCGTGCGCACATACACACGCACGCACGCACACACACACACACACACACACACACAAACATACTCACACAGGCCTGTCAATCCTTCATCTTTTCTTATTTTCAACCTTCAGGCCCTGATGTGTAAGGACATCAGCACATCTTACTGAGGCCGGAATAACACATTCTCCAGAAACGTTTATCTCAAGTTTGATGTTCCAACATGGCAAAGTCCACTTCTGACTCTAGAGAGGCAGTACTTAGGGTTGTAGACAAATAAAGCCTACAAAGAGATTCACTTAGCCAGAGGGGCTTAAGGAAACAGTGAGGAATCTGCATGAGCCCTCACAATCAGTGGGACAAAGTCCCGGATGAGACATGAGGTCACAGGGTCTGTCCACCATGTAGCACATGCCTTGGAGAGCACTGAACTCAAATGGGCTGATAGAGTGTAGATAGCTTAGAAAAGAAAGAATTTCATCTTTTGAAAAATCATGAATGGGGAAGAAAAAAATCTAATAATTATACAGAAGAGATATCAGGCAATACCTTGATCAGATTATCAGAATTATCATCTCCAGTAAAGGACATAAGGATATCACATGGTTCTATATACCCTGAAAAAACATAACGCCTTTTTTTTTTTTTTTAAGATTTCATTTATTCATTTGCTAGAGAGAGAACACAAGCAGGGGGAGTGGCAGACAGAGAAGCAGACTCCCTGCCGAGCAAGGACCCCGATGTGGGACTCACTCCCAGGACCCCGGGATCATTACCTGAGCCAAAGGCAGCTGCTTAACCTACTGAGTCACCCAGGCGTCCCAGCATAATATCTTCTATACAGTACTCAGGCCAAGAATGCAAAAACTTATCCTCAATATAGGGAAACTTCAGATACAAACAAAGTGAGGAATATTTCACTTTTTAAAAAAGGGAATGAAGCTGAAAAATAACTGGTACACTAATGAAATTCAAAGCTTTTGTATTCCAAAGAACACCATCAGAAAAGTGAAAAGGCAACCCATGAATGGGGAAAAATTTTTACAAATCATGTAAAAATTGTACAAATTTACAAGAGACTTGTAGCTAGAATATTTAAAGAACTCTTGCAGTTCAATAATAAAAAGACAAGTAACCTAGAAATGAGGAAAGGACATGAAAGATATTTTTCTGAAGAAGATAAACAAATGGCCAAGAAGCATAGGAAAATATGCTCAGCATCGTCAGCCATCAGGGAAATTCAGATCAAACCACAATGAGACACTATTTCACACCCACTAAGAGAGCTCTAGTTAAAGAGTCAGATAATAACCAGTGTTGGCAGGGATGAGGAGACACTGGTACCCTCACACACTGCTGGTAGGGATTGTAAAATGCAACCACGTTGGAAAAGTCTGTTCATTCCTCAAAAGGTTAAACATAGAGTTACCATATGACCCAGCAGTTCCACTCTGAGAGAAATGAAAACATACGTCTTCATAAGAACTTATTACACGAAAGCTCACAGCAGCAGTAATCACGACAGCCAAAAGTTAGAATGACTCGAAAGTCTATCAACCGATGAATGGGTAAACAAAATATGATAATACTGGAAATAGTATTGTTCCAAATAATGGAATATGATTTGGCCATGAAAAGAAATGAAGTTCTGTAACACAGATGAACCTTGAAAACATTACACTAAGTGAAAGAAGCCAGTCGTGTATGATCCTGGTTAACTGAAATAGACAAAATAGGCCAATCCATAAAGACAGAACCTAGACATTACAGGCTGCCTGGGGTTGGAGAGTTTGGGAGGAAATGGGCAATGACTGCTAAAGGGTACATAGTGTCTTTTGGGGGGACAAAAATGCTCTAAAATTTGACACAGTGATATTTTCAAAGTTCTGTGAATATATTTCAAAGCATTGAATTGTGAAGTTTTAAGTGGGTGAATTGTATGGTATGTGAATTATATTGTAATAAAACATTTTTCCCTAAAATATGAAAGACTATGTTCTTCAAAATGTCAATATCATACCAGATAAAGAGCTAGTATCCAAAATCTATAAATAACTTCTCAAACTCATCACCCAAAGAACAAATAATCCAATCAAGAAATGGGCAGAAGACATCAACAGACATTTTGGCAAAGATGACATCCAAATGACCAACAGACACAAGAAAAAATGCTCAACATCGCTCGGCATCAGGGAAATACAAATCAAAACCACAGTGAGATACCACCTCACACCAGTCAGAATGGCTAAAATTAACAAGTCAGGAAATGACAGGTGTTGGTGAGGATGAGGAGAAAGGGGAACCTTCTTTACACAAGACCTGTTGTGTGGGAATGCAGTTGGGAATGCAGGCTGGTGCAGCCACTCTGGAAGACAGTATGGAGGTTCCTCAAAGAGTTGAAAATAGAGCCATCCTACAACCCAGCAATTGCACTCCTGGGTATTTACCCCAAAGATACAAATGTAGTAAAAGAAGGACCATATGCACCCCAATGTTCATAGCAGCAATGTCCACAACAGCCAAACTATGGGAAGAGTCTAGATGTCTATCAAAAGATGAATGGATAAAGAAGATATAGTGTGTGTGTGTGTGTGTGTGTGTGTGTGTGTGTATACATATATATACACATATATACATTATGTGTATATATAATGGAATATTAGGCAGCCATCAAAAAATGAAATCTTGCCATTTGTGATGATATGGATGGAACTAGAGGGTATTATGCTGAGCGAAATGTCAATCAGAGAAAGACAATTATCATATGATCTGATATGAGGCATTTGAGAAATAAGACAGAGGATCATAGGGGAAGGAAGGGAAAAATGAAACAAGATGAAACCAGAGGGAGACAAACCATAAGAGACTCAATCTCAGGAAACAAACTGAGGGTTGTTGGTGGGGGGTGGGACAGATGGAGTGGCTGGATGATGGACATTGGGAAGGGTATGTGCTATGGTGAGAGCTGTGAATTGTGTAAGACTGATGAATCACAGACCTGTACCCCTGAAACAAATAACACATTATATGTTAATAAAAAAAATAGAGATACCTTATGACCCAGCAATTGCGCTACTGGGTATTTACCCCAAAGACACAAGTGTAGCAATCTGAAGGGACTTCTGTACCCTAATGTTTATAGCAGCAATGTCCACAATAGCCAAACTATGGAAAGAGCCCAGATGTCCACGGACAGATGAATGAATAACGATGTGGTATATATACACACTGGAAGACTACTCAGCTATCAAAAAAATGAAACCTTGCCATTTGTAACAACATGGATGGAACTAGAGGGTATTATGCAGAGCGAAATAAGTCAATCAGAGAAATTATCATATGGTAATTTGATAATTATCATATGATAATCATTTGATAATTATATGTTCTCACTCATATGTGGAATTTAAGAAACAAAACAGAGGATCATAGGGGAAGGGAGGGAAAAATAATACAAGATGAAACCAGAGAGGAAGACAAACCATAAGAGACTCTTAATCATAGGAAACAAACTGAGGGTTGCTGGAAGAGAGGTGGGTGGGAGGAGGGGGTACTGGGTGATGGGCATTAAGGAGGGCACATGATGTAATGAACACTGGGTAATATATAAGACCGATGAATTGCTGACCTCTACCTCTGAAACTAATAATACACTGTATGTTAATTAATTAAATTTAAATTTAAAAAATAAAATAAACCAAGAACTAGAAAAAAAAGTCAATGTCATAAAAGACAAAGCTGGGGAAATGTTCCAGGTGAAAGGAGACTAAAGAAACACAACAACCAAATATAATATCGGACTCTAGCCTGGGTCCTGTATTGGAGGAATATGTCATAAAGGACACTATTGGGCCAACTGACAAAACTGAAACATGAACAGCAGTTTAGATAAAAGCTTTGTATCAATGTAAATTTATGAAATTTCTATCTATATACTGTTGTGTAAGAGAAAGCTCCCTATTCTTAGAAAATACACAATGAAGTGTTAGCGGTGAAGGGTTATAATACAGGTAACTCATCCTCAGATGGTTCAGAAAAAAATGTGAGCGTACTGTGTGTTGGGGAAAAGCAAATGATACAGCAGATGGAATAAATTGTTAATAATCTGGTTAAAGGATCTGGATTGTTTTTGTCTTTGCAACTTTTTGTAAGTTTGAAATCGTTTCCAAATAAGAAGTTTGCAAATAATCACAAAAGACTTTTCTTGCTGGGCAGTGCAGAGCTGTATGAAAACAGGTCAGAGAGAATGTTGTGTGAGCGTTTGTGGTGTGTAGATGTCCGCACACCCAAGTGCCTACCCATGTTCCAAAGGGTGCTTCGCCTCTCAGCTGCTATTTGCCCCATCTGGCCTAAGGCTTGCCCAGCACGGGCCACTGACCTCCCACTGTCACACCCAAGCAGCACATCACACCCCAAGTTAGAAGGCAGTAGAGCCCTCCATGTGCTTGAGGCAGACAGAGGTAACCAGTGTGAGCTGCCTGCAGGCTTTCTTGCCTTTGGCTGGGAGCAGGAAGGTCAGGTCTAGTGCCTTCTGAGAGGCTTGCCATCTTCAGAGGTCTGTTTCCATACTGAAGAGCTCTCCATTGGCCTCTGGAGGGCTGGTCTTTCTCCAAGTTCTCTACTATCTTGGAGAGGAGAATCAAATAAGGAGAGGAGTCATATTTATTGAGAGCTCAATTTGTGCCCAGCCCTGTGCTTTACATGTTATTTTATTTAAACCACACAGAGCCCTGCCAGATGGGTAAACTGAGGCTCCAAGAACTGCAGTAATCTGGCCAAGGTCCCACAGTGAGCAAGAGGCAGAGCCAGATTCAAAGCCAAACCTAGTCTCCTCTCTTTCCCCCAGGTTCTCTTACTTCAGATACTGGATTTCCCCCCCTTCTTTCTCTCCTCTTTGCTGTATGATTTGAGGTCACAGCCTTTCCTTATCCCAAGAAATGAAATAAAATCATTGCTAACAGGAATGAATCCAAAAGACTCAGCCAACTTTGGAAAACACCAGCAGGGCTGCCATCAGCCCTGTTTTATGAGGCTTCGGTGATGCTGGGAATCACTCCGAAGGAAGAAGACAGAAATATCTCGTCTTTGCTTTAACCTGCCAAAGTAGACACAATCTTCGGAGCTGGGTGCCAAGTCATGGGCTCTGTGTAGCCAGAGATCCTGGCACACATATGGTACCTGCAGTGCACAGCTGTTTGAACAATCTTCCTGACAGAGGGAGATGAGGTGGTGGGGAGGGCACCAGAGAAGAAAGCAGACTCTGCAGCTATAAGGATGGGGGTGGTGAGCAAAGGGGGATCTGGGCAGGGCCATTACTTCCAAGGGTGCCCAAGGGCAGTCAGAGCAAAATCTGTGTGGGTGGGAAGGCGAGGAGAGGGATAAGAACTCCTTGACAATCTCTCTTCCCCTCTGTTCTTCTCTTCTATTCTGGCCTCCTGGCCCTAGCACTCATTGTGTATCCATTCTCAGAGGTCTCCTTGTTAGTTGAAGACCCAAAGAAGGGGTGTTAGGAGAATAGATTATAAGCTGGGAGCTGTTGACAGTCAAGAGACAGGAAGAGCCTGCCTACGGTGGCATCACCTCGATGCCTATACTGGTTATGTCACTTGGGCCCTTGGATCCAGCCATGCCTGAAATCCCTGCACTTTTAGATAATGGAACCAAAAAGTTTACACTTCTGTTTAAGAAAATTTCAACAGGGCTTCTGTCACTTATCATATGAACATCACAAATAAAATCCTGATTGAAACAGAATTGGCTTGACTAGAACAATTTTCAAGGACTGATCATCTACAATGGCCAAGGCAGGATGGAGAGAACTTTAGTATAGAAACCACATGACATGGAAAATCCAGAATCCAGAGGCTGGCGAGCCCCTGCTTTGGGAAGCCTTGGCTCCAGAGATGGGATAAGGCACTCAGGTCTCACTCGCATTGCCTGGAGTTTCATAGAAAGCCTTGTAGCCGGCATAGGCGAGGGCCTACTCCGAGACTCAGCAGCCTACAGGTTCTCCCGAGTCTGTCTCAAGCACTGATGATGGTAGCTACCTTCTGCTGAGCCCTTTCTATGCACCACCGTGTGTTATGTGTATTATTTTATTTAATCCTCACAGCAGCCCTAAGAAGTAGATGTGTTACTGGCATCATTTTCTAGATGAGGAACGAAAACACAGCGGTGAAGTAAACTTACTAGTCACACAGCTGGTAAGTGGCAGAGCAGGGACTCAAGCCTAGTGTGTCAAACTCCAACAAAACTTGTGCTTTTAACAACTATATGATACTTCTTCCAAGATAGGTCAATAAGGCAGGGAAGGTTGGCTTTATGGAGAATTAATAATAGATCATAATAATGATCTTCTCTGATGGTAAAGTTCTCTGGAGTTCACAAAGCCCAATTTTATATGCAATCTCACGGCATCCATTTTATAGATATGGAAGCTGAGGCTTAGAGGCAGGAAGTGACTTTCTCATATTCTTTGGGCAAATGAGATAAACTGAGCAGAGGTGAGGCTCCTCAAATGGAGCAGCCAGGCTGGAGTCTGCAGAAACTCGTATGTGCAGGCTAGCCTCACCACATGGACCCGTGCTGATGATATCAGTCTGGCTAACAAAGATCTCCAAGAGATAAGGGGACCAATTGTGATTTGGCCACAGATCATGTTGCAGAACACAAATCCCACTACAGCAAAGGGCTCTGCATTCACAAAGATCCCTAGCTCCAGTCAAAGCCCTGTTTACTTTTCAGCAACACTTGATATGGACAAATTCAGTTCATTCAGAGACATTCAGCTTTCTGGTGTTCCCACAGGGAGGGGGGAATCTTGCTATAAAAAGAGCCCCTTTCTTCCATTGGGTCATCCTCAGGAAAAAGGCTGTAAGACTGAGTTGAATTGCCTGAAGAGAGGGGAGCTGGAATCTGCCTGCTTGGCTTCCTCCCAGAGGAAAGCAGCTGTCCCAGGGTAAGCCCCAGGGGCTGGAGCTGTTGGGCCCGCCTTGATGCGTTGCCACTGAGCTCAGAGGTACCTGTCCTAGAGAGACAAGGCAAGGCTGTCTTTCACTGTTCCCTGGGAGAGACTTGCCTGGAGGAGTGACCAGGCAGAAAGCCAGGCAACAGGACAGAAGGGGCCAGGGCAGCTACTGTTGTTCACTGCTGGAAGCGTGCCAAGGGACTGGAAGGTGAGCTACAATCCCACCTCCTTCTTGCCTGTCTCTCCCAAGAGATCCTGCCCTCCATGAATGGGGCTTGGGGGTGCGGGCTTTCTTGAAGCCAGATGAGCAGCCTTCTGGATTTATTTTCCCACAAGCAGTCTGTGAGCTGTGAATCTAGGGCAGCCATTGAAGATAGGAATGGAGGACAAGGAGCAGGTTCATGAAGTGCAACCCAGTCCTTCCAGGTCTGCGAAGTCCAGCACAGGTTCTGGGGGCAAACAGTCTGGGTTTAAAATTCCAGCTGTACCACTTGCCTTCCTTGGACAAGACCTTAACTTCTTGCTATGCTTACACTAGTATTTATTGACCACCTTCTATGTGCTGTGCTAAGGAGTTAATGGTAAGCAAAAAACAAGACTCAATTGCCTTGTTAGAGCTTATAGTTAGGGAAGGAGATAAATATGAATCAAACAACCCATAACACCCCCACCATTACCACCGAGAAAAGTAAAACGTCCAGGAGAGCTGCAGAGCTTATATTTAGGGAAAATTCACCCACTCTGGGAGGTCAGAGAAGGCTTTCCTAAATAAATGATAATGGAGCTGAGGTCTGTTTACTGAACAGGGTAGAAGGGACATTCCATGCACAGAGAACAGGATATTCAAGGTATGCCATATGGCAAGAATGGCTCCTCCAAGGAACTGGAAGAAGACTCCTGAGGCTGAAGTACAGACTGGAGAGAGACATGGGGATAGACCACACAAGAATGTGAATCTTTGGGGCACTAAGGTGGGTCAGCCATTAAGTGTCTGCCTTTGGCTCAGGTCATGATCCTGGGGTCCTGGGATCCAGCCCTGGATCTGGCTCCTTGCTCAGTGAGAAGCCCGCTTCTCCCTTTCCCACTCCCTCTGCTTGTGTTCCCTCTCTTACTGTGTCTCTCTCTGTAAAATAAATAAATAATTCTTTAAAAAAAGGAATGTGAATCTTAAGAGCAATATGAAATTTTTTGTGATGCTCTAAACTGAGAGGTGAGATGATCATGCTTGTAGTTTGAAAAGGTTACTCTGGCAGCAAAGAACGAACAATGGATTGGAAGGGAACCAAGGAACATTCAGGAGACCAGTTAGGAGGTCTCAGTTATTTGCGGGTAAAATGGGGGATATTGGATAATACTATCTCATAAGCTATTGCTAGGACTCAATGAAATACGGCATTTTAAGTGCTTATGCCAGTATGTGACTCACAGTAAAGGCTCAGTAAATGTCGTTATTATTAGTTTTGTTGGTTCTCTTCAGAGTGCAGATCTTTCTGCTTTCTGTTTCCTCCTGTGAGACAGGGTGGGAGAGGGGCAGGGGTCATGGAAATGTGATTTGTATTAAGTCACAACACAGAGGCCAAAAGCCAGGAAGCCTGAAGGACCTATTAGAATGGCTTAAATGCAAACTGGTACAGTCACTCTGGAAAACAGTAGAGAGGTTCCCCAAAAAGTTAAAAATGGAACTACCTAGACCCAGCAGCTGCACTACTAGGTATTTATCCAAAGAATACAAAAATAACAATTTGAAGGGGCACATGTACCCCAATGTTTATAGCAGCAATGTCCATAATAGTCAAAACATGGAAAGAACCCAGATGTCCATCCACAGACGATGAATGAAGAAGCTATGGTGTATACAATGAAATATCATTCAGCCATTGAAAAGAATGAAATCTTGCCATTTGCAACCACATGGATGGAACTAGAGAGTATTATGCCAAATGAAATAAGTTAGAGAAAGACAAATACCATATGATTTTACTCATGTTGAATTTAAGAATCAAAACAGATGAACACAGAGGAAGGGGAGGAAAAATAAAATAAGATGAAAACAGAGGAGGCAAACCATAAGACACTCTTAACTACAGAAACAAACAGGTTTGCTAGAGGGGAAGTGGGTGGGGGGATAGGGTAACTGTGTGATGGGCATTAAGGAGAGCACTTGAGGTATTGAGCACTGGGTATTATATACAACTGATGAATCACTAAATTCTACCCTTGAAACTAATACTATACTATATGTTAACTAAATTGAATTTAAATTGGGTGGCTGGATGGCTCAGTCAGTTAAGTGGCTGTCTTCCGCTCAGGTCAGGATCTCAGGGTCCTGGCTGGCATCAAGTCCCGTATCTGGCTCCCTGCTCAGCAGAGTGTGCTTCTCCCTCTCACTTTCCCTCTGTGCTCTCCCTCTCTTTCTCAAATAAATAAATGAATAAATAAAACCTTTAAAAAAATTTTTTAAATTGAATTTAAATAAAAAAATTTTTTAAAGTCTATTAGTTTTCGGGGGGGTTGGTTGTTTTTTAAGAATGGGTTGAGAGTGAGTAGGAAGGACTCAAAAGAATACTGGGTTCCTGTTTCTCCTGTAAACATGCTGGAGAGTAGATTGAAAGACCCTCCCTAACGGTAACCCTGAATCCCTGGCTGAGATAAAAGTGCTTTTCTAGCCGGTGTTCCGAAGAGCAGGTGTGGGCCACGCACTCCTGTGTAGTTGCACGGAGGCGAGGACCACCGCCACTAAGCTGACCCCGCAGGTTTCCAGCCGCCACTGAGACCCGGGTTCGCACGTGCGGAAAGAGGGTGCCAAGAGCCAGGGCACTGGAGTGGGGTCCCCGGAAAGCCGGCTCCCGCCCGCCCGCAGGGGCTGCCCCCTCCCCAGTCACGTGGCCTGGTGGGTGGGGACCGACCTGAAGTTGCAGAAATCCTGAGCCTTCCCAACTCTGAAGTGCGCTGTGGACGCTGGGGCTCCCGGAGGGGCGCGGAGGTGGGAATTTGCACCGCGAAGCAACTGCGCGGAGGGAGGGCTTTGGAGCATGGCGCAGCTGGCGGTGATCCCGGGTTCGGCCACGTCGTGGCCAGGTGAGCGTGAGTCGCGGGCGGCGGCGGCGGCTGGGGTGGGAGAAGCTGCTCCTCCGTGGGGCCACCACACCCTATCCCGGTGCAGGGGGTGCAGGGCACCCACAACGGGAGAGGCGTTTGGGTAAAGCGGTCCTGGTAGACCCTCGGCGCTCTGAGCCAGTCCAGCCCGTGTCACCCTTCCCCGCGGGCCCTTCCCTTCACGGAGGCGGCGCGGAGACCCACAGCGCGGGTGGAGGCCTGGGAGCTGCGCGCTAGGTGGGGCACAGTGCTGGCTCCGCCCCTCCGCGCGCGCACTGGCTGCTCCCCGTGACGTCACGCTCGGCTATAAAATGCTCGGCGCGAGGCTCTCGCGGCGCTGGAGGAGCTCGAGGCTGAGGGTAGCGGGTGAGCGTGGAGCAACCGGGGACGCTGGGCCGCGGGCGCTTCAGCGATGTTTTACTCAGGGCTCCTCAGCGAGGGCGGCCGCAAGGAGACGGACATGCGGGAGGCGGCGTCGTTGCGGCAGCAGCGCCGGATGAAACAGGCCGTTCAGTTCATTCATAAGGACTCCGCCGACCTGCTGCCCTTGGACGGCCTCAAGAAGCTGGGCTCGTCCAAGGACACGGTGAGCCCCCGCGGCCGCGCCCGCCTCCGGATGCCCGCGCGCGGCGGCCGGTCACCTTCGCGCGGTGCAGCTCCCGGAGCCCGCCCTTGGCCGCTTTCACTGAGTCACCGGCCAGGCCCCCGCTCCCGCCCCCTCCTGGCGCTGTCCTCTCTGTTGCTATTGCTGTTCCGAATTCCTCTCCACCCAGCATCTCCCTGCTTCGCTTTCCCTCGGGATTCCGTCGTAGCTTTACCAGCTTGCGCTGCCTTCCGCTCTGCCTCTTCTTTTCGTGCTTCTCTCCTCTCGAGTAGGAGACCCTGCCCTGCCGTCTGGCCCTGTAGTCGCCTTTCTTTCCCGTTATTTTTACTCGTAGTACCGAATCTGATTGCCTGATTGAGCCTCGCTTGGCCAGGCTGCTTTGTCCAGTGACCCAGACAGAGGTGATTCCTAATGGGTTTGGGAAGGAGAGATAGAAGTGGGAATGGGGAGGGGGTCTCTTGGCAGTCACCATACCCAGATGATTTTGTTAAATCCTTTTCTCCCTATGCAAAATCAACTTTTCCGTTTGATTTTGGGCTTATCTGCCTTAACCTTCCATCCTGGGGTGGCGGGGGAGAAAGGGTCGAATGTGAAGGAGGTTTCTTGAACCCCAAACATCTCTTCGGCAATCTCGTCTCTCCCCCTACGCACAAAGAGTGAATAGAGAGAGGAAACCAGCTGCTCCATCTCACTGACCAGTTAACGTCTGGAGCTGGAGCTGGTGCAAGCTTTTCTTCTGGCAGGGTCTTTCTTTGCCTTAAGAAGGAGGAACTCTAGGACTGGAGGTCTGGGTTCAAAGATCATGTTGTCCTCTACAGGGGGTGGGTGGGTGTTCCAGGGTCACTAAAGAACCGTATTTGACTCATCCTTCAGTCACCGTAGTGGTACTGGGCCAAATATATGTTTAGCTTTGTGGTTTTATCTGAAGTTTTCTTTTCTTTTTAAAAAGATTTTATTTATTAACTGACAGAGATCACAGGCAGAGAGGCAGGCGGAGAGAGAGGAGGGGAAGCAGGCTCCCCGATGAGCAGAGAGCCTGATTCGGGGCTCAATCCTAGGACCTGGGATCATGACCTGAGCCGAAGGCAGAGGCTTTAACCCACTGAGCCACCCAGGCGCCCCTTTTTTCCTTTTTTAAAGATTTATTTATATGAGAGAAAGAGAGCTCACAAGAGCAGGGGGGAGGGGCAGAGGGAGAGAGAAAGGGAGGATTCCCTGCTAATTGTGGAGCCCAACACAGGCTCTATTCCAGGACCCCGAGATCATGACCTGAGCTGAAATTAAGAGACAGCTGATTAACCACCTGAGCCACCCAGGTGCCCCTATCTGGAGTCTTGTAGTTTTCGAAATCACTTTATGCATCTGGGCAATAACTTGTGAAGCATTAGTTAAATGTCGTTCAAATGAGGTAGGTGCTCTGTACAGTTTTTTCAGTATTTTTTGAGATTTTGGAATATTTAATTTGGCAGGGAAGGAGGAACGGTGTCACCTGGTTCACTGAAATTGCCATTTAAAACCCCAGATGACTATGAAGAACTTCTGAATCTACTTCCTTTTTTTTTTTTTTTTTTTTTTTTTAAGATTTTATTTTATTTGACAGATAGAGATCACAAGTAGGCAGAGAGAGAGAGGAGGAGGAAGCAAGCTCCCTGCCGAGCAGAGAGCCCGATGCGGGGCTCGATCCCTAGGACCCTGAGATCATGACCTGAGCCGAAGGCAGCGGCTTTAATCCACTGAGCCACCCAGGCGCCCCTCTACTTCCTTTTTTTAAAAAATATCTCTAATGACAGATACTAATATCAGATTTGCCCTCCCCCATTTTGATAAAAAATAATTTTAGTTATTTTTGTTTTGTTTTGTTTTTATAAGATTTTATTTGTTTATTTAAGAAAGAGAGAGCACAAGCAGGGGAAGCAGCAGGCAGAGGGAGAGAGAGAAGCAGGCTCCCCGCTGAGCAACGAGCCAGATGCAGGACTCGATCCTAGGACCCTGGGATCATGACCCGAGCCAAAAGCAGCTGCTTAATCTACTGAGCCACCCAGGCACCCAATTTTAGTTATTTTTGGGCAGGGGTTGGCTACCCAGTTATTTTGCTCTGTTCCCCCTTCCCCCAGAGGTAGTTTTCCTGCTAAAGCGACAGGATAGTCAGTCTAATTTATGCTCACTCAGAGTGGTGAGTGACTGAAATACATTCCTAGAAAAGAGAACTCTCTTTTTTCTCTTCTTTCAATTTAAAGTAGTCTCGTTTCATTTAGCAAACCAGATCTAAGTCTTCCTATCTTCAGACCAAAATAATCTAGTTCCTAGAAGCCTCGGGAATGAATAAAGAGGGAGTATTTAGGAAAAGAAGTAAAGTGTGGAACGTTTTTCTTCCCCATAGACTGGATTTAAGAAATGGTTGACATTTGGTTGTCTTGGGCTTTCAGAGTTCCCTGGCCCTGAGGAACTACCACTCTATCCTTCTGCTTAGCATTCCTTATATTACTTCATCCTGTGTAGGAAGAATTCCATTTGCTCTTCTGACTCCAGTCTGTGTCAGTTGAGCCACACAGGAGCTGATAATATAAAACAGGCAGTAGGCTGGAATGAGGAAGCATCCTTAAGCAAGTTATTGCCATAGGTCTGACGCACAGCGGTTTACTGTGAGACGCTGAATTGGGGTTCACACTTTCTCTTCCTCCCCACCTCCATCCCCACCATTGCCATGGACTTGATATCCCTTTCTCACTGTTCTCACACCCTTAATGTGCAAATTATTGCACAGAAGAGCTAGAACAGGTCACAGAAACCAAGATTGAGGTAGGGAAAGGAAAGCTGTGAGTACTGAGGTGTGGTGACATGATTAAGCTCTCTTAGACCTGATGTTGCTGCCTCAGTACAATCTAAGAAATAACCTTATAAGTACCTGACTTCTTTACTTCATGGATACATCTGGTAATACAGACCAGTGTTGACTCAATTTCCTCTCACGGAAGTGAAATTCTTAGGGTGCCAAAACTGATTGAATACGTCTGTAGTGCAAACTAAACAGAAGAGGGAAAAAGGAATGGATGGCACCAGAGGGATATAGGGTGAAAGGACAAATTAGGTGTTCGTTGTTGCTGATGGTACAGAAATAGAGGACAAATTAGTTTTAATTGACTCTGGGGTTTGTGCCAGTGGAGGCGACTGTGGGTTGTTTTCCTCACACTAGTGACCTATATTAGAATTTTACTCCTGGCTTTTATGAATTATCTACCTTTACCATGCTGTTTCTGTAACATTCACTATTTGATACCAGCCTCCAACTTTTTGTTTGGATTAGCAGAAAGCACCCATAGGCAATCAGATGTGGTCTTCTGTTGGCCCCAGGGGAGTACATTTGTCCTATTCCTGTTGGTGTGTAGTTGGCTGCTACAAAGTCTAGTGTGGATATTAATCCTATTTCTTAGTCTGATTATCTTATTTTGCTTATCCTTCCATTTTGTGATGGCTTTTTTTCTGTATTAGATTAAGACCCAAATTCAGGGATATGAGTAATATTTTATGTGATTTATTATTTTTTTTAAAAGTTGATGAAGCTGGGGAAAAAAATCTCCACTCTTGGAGTTTTGGCTCTTGTAATTTTTTTTGTCTTAGCTATCAGTTTCATAAATGTTCTTTTCATTGAGGTAGGGACTTTTGATTTTTAAAAACAGTCTCATCACTTTGGAAACATTGCCAAACTGCTTTCCTATAGAATTGGTCAATTTATATTCCACCAGCAACATGAGAGCCTCACTTCCTGGTTTCACCTCTACCTAATAAATATCAAACAGTATTACTGAAAAAGTTTTACGAAAGTGAAAAATGGTATTTTTGATATTAAAAAAAATAGTCCTATGGAACTAGAGGGTATTATGCTTAGCGAAATAAGTCAATCAGAGAAAGACAACTATCATATGATCTCCCTGATATGAGGAAGTGGAGATACAACATGGGGGGTTTGGGGGGGTAGGAAAAGAATAAATGAAACAAGA
>NW_019154152.1:5341831-5373160 GCF_002288905.1 Enhydra lutris kenyoni
GAGGAGGAGGCAGGCTCCCTGCTGAGCAGAGAGCCCGATGCGGGACTCTATCCCAGGACCCTGGGATCATGACCTGAGCCGAAGGCAGAGGCTTTAACCACTGAGCCACCCAGGCGCCCAAAACATAAGTGACTCTTAATCTCACAAAATAAACTGAGGGTTGCTGCGGGGAGGGGGGTTGGGGGAGGGTGGTGGGGTTATGGACATTGGGGAGGATATGTGCTATGGTGAGTGCTGTGAAGTGTGTAAACCTGGCGATTCACAGACCTGTACCCCTGGGGATAAAAATACATTATATGTTTATAAAAATTTTTTTAAAAATTAAAAAAAGTAAATAGTACTGATACACAAATAGCATAATATTACTTCCCTATGAGACTGAGTTATTTTAGACTTTTTGAGAATGAACCAAGTCCAGAATATTTTTGCTGAAATATGTGGTGGGGTTTTTTGTTTTGTTTTTTTTATTGTAGTTGTATCTCTCAATAGTAGCAGATGATACTTTTAAAATAAGCTCGTAATAATAAATATTTGTATGTGTAAAAAAAAATGCAAAAAAAATATAGTCCTGTCCCCCAAAAAACAAAAAGCAAAACAAAAAACAAACCAGTTCTCTCATGATGTTTTCCCTGTATGATAATATTACTGACCATCAGGCCACATCCTTAGTTGTCCAGGAATAGAGAGAGCATTTTTCTTTCCTATCTATGATTGATTGTACTTATAGCCAGATGCTTTAGAATACTCACTAGAATTAGGAATGGAGCCTAGAGCAAGGATTATAGAATGCAGCAAAGCAAACTGACCATGAAATAACTAGCTCTGTACTCTGAATATCTGATCTACCTGATCAGAATGCCACAAGTCATCCATAATACCACAGGTTTTGAATCAGAGAACTTTGGAGCTTTTGAAGAGGAGCATGAAATACCAATATAATACCAGGATCTGGTGCAAACTGAAGATTTCCAGAGCCATGATTGTGTCCTAATTATAGGAAACATTATTTGAACACTTACTGTGTTCAGGATACAGTGCTAGGTGCTCAGACCACGAAGAAGATAGCAAAGTTTCTTTCTACGAGAAGTTTATATAGATTAGGGGGAAGGACAGGATAGATTCATTAATTAATTCCACAAATATTTATTGAATGCTTATTACATGTTGGTCAGTACTCTAAGCATTAAAGATATGATCATGAACATGGGGCACCTGGATGGCTCGGTCAGTTAAGCATCTGTCTTCTGCTCAGGTCATGATCCTGGGGTCCTGGGATCGAGCCCTCTGTCGGACTCACTGCTCAACGGAGAGGCTGCTTCTCCCTCTCCCTCTCCCTGCCACTCTGCCTACTTGTGTTCTCTCTCTCTCTGTCAAATAAATAAATAAAATCTTAAAAAGAAAAAAGATACAATAGTGAACCAAAGTGGAGTTTCTGTCCTAATGGAACTTGTATTGTTGTGAGAGGAGAAGACAGAAAATAAAAACAAGTAAATATGTAATATAACAAGTAGCAATGAGTGCTATGGAGAAGATGAACCAGGATAAGGAGAATAGAGAGTACAATGCCAGGGTAAGGTGGAGTGCAAACTTACTTTATAAAATGTAGTCAGGGAAGGCTTCTCTGATAAGATTACGTTTTAGGAGATACTGAAGGAAGTCAGAGAGCAAAATATCTTGGGAAAGAATGTGTTAGACAGAAGGAACAGGAAGTGCAAAGGCCTGAAGTGTCAGTGTAACTGATGTGATTGAAAAACTGTAAGGTCATTGTGGCCAGGGCAGAATGAGCAAGTGGGAGGGTGATAAGAGATAATATCAGAGGAGTAGTGGGAGGCCAGACCACTCAGGGCTTTATAGGTCATTGTACAGATAGTGGCTTTTAATCCATTTTGGGAAACCAATAGAAGACTTTGTGCAGAGGGGTAACATGACATGACCTATTTTATAAAAAGATTATTCAGACTACTGTGTGGATTAGCCTGAACAGGGGCAAGAGGCTGTTATATGGTAATCCAGTTGACAGATGAAGGTGGCTCAGAGCAGTGTGATGGTGGTAAAAGGGAGGGAAAAGCCGGGGATGTATTTTGAAGGTAGGCTGACAAGTTTAATTGACAGATTGGATTAAGGATCTGAAAGAAAGAGTAATCAGAAATGACCTTAAGGTTTTTGATCTAACAATTGGAACAATAAAGTTGCCATTTACTGAAATGGGTAAGACTACAGGAAGAGCAGATTAGGGATAAGGAATAAGAATCGGGAATTTGATTTTTGAATGAGTTGAGTTTGGAATATCACTTAATCCAGTGTAGCTGTTGAGTAGACCGGTCCACAAGAAAATAAATAACACCACCAGGAAGTTTATGCTAGTTGCCAAGGTCTTACAGTTAATAAGCATTAGAGGAGCTCAGAGAAGTAAGTGGTTACTCTGACCCAAAGGTACAATAGTGATGGAGATCAACATTTGATTACAGGTTCATCATTTTATGGTGAGTCAGCCGACTATGAGATGTTACAGAGAGGAGGCTATTGCCAGAGTGTGCCCTGTAGAACCTCAGAATAAGAACTTAACAGTTTATCTGGTTCAATCTCTGCCTAAGTGTGAACCCTTCCTAACAAAAATGCAGTCCACCATGGGCACCAGAGAAACCACTGTCTCAGACCAATCCACAGAGCAGAAAACAATCAGGAATAAGGCTCTTCTCTTTGAAATAACATATCTGTGGGTCACACAGAATGTCTAGCGCAATATGACAGCCTGGTTTAGATACATCCTCACGTGTTTTTGAGCAACTGTAAACCCAGAGAAAACCTGTCTATGTTTCCAGGGGGTAGAATGGGTCACATGTTGTATGAGAGAAGAAGAGAAGGCACAGATACTGGTTCCTCTTTTAGATTTCCAAGACCTGATAAACATATATATTAGACTTGAAATGAGAGTCAGCTGGGAGTACATGTTTATCTACAAACTTTAAATAAGGACTAAAATGGAATAGGATGATTTCATGTCCTTTTAAGAAAAAAAAAAAGGTGAATGGTAATCAGTTTCAATTTTAGGGTGACCATGAGAGTTTTAAATAAATAAATATATATATATATATACACACACATACATACATACACACATACATACCCACATACACAAACATATACTTAGCAACATTTGAATGCTTACTGTATACCTGACACAGTGTTAAGTGCTCCATATGGATATCTCATTTAATCCTCACAGATACCCTACAAAGTTTTTACTAACTTTTTTTTTTTTTTTAAGATTTTATTTTTATTTATTTGACAGAGAGATCACAAGCAGGCAGAGAGGCAGGCAGAGAGAGAGAGGAGGAAGCAGGCTCCCTGCTGAGCAGAGAGCCCGATGCGGGGCTCGATCCCAGGACTCTGAGATCATGACCCGAGCAGAAGGCAGCGGCTTAACCCACTGAGCCACCCAGGCGCCCCAGTTTTTACTAACTTGAACTCAACTTTGTCTGACTCTAAAGCATGTATTTTATTTTGTTATTTTTCTTAATTTATTGATAGTTGACAAGTTTAATAAGCAAAGGGAACTTACATATGAGGCTTGTCTTGAGCATCACTAAGATGAGTAGATCATATGTAATCAAATACATTATTGCTGTTAATATTTTGAAAACACTGTTATCTGTTACATTAATTAAGAATAATAAGAAGGAAGGTTTTATTTTAGTTTCACTTATTGATTTTACAGTGGTGTTCCTGTCTTTATTGAGGTTCAGTTTTCTGACTTATATCATTTTCTTCTCTAATATTTCTTGGAAGGCACATCACTAGCAACAAATTTCTTCAATTTTTGTTTTTCTGAGACAGCCTTTATTTCTTCACTTTTGAAGGATAATTTAAC
This sequence comes from Enhydra lutris kenyoni, assembly GCF_002288905.1. Taxonomy (NCBI): domain Eukaryota; kingdom Metazoa; phylum Chordata; class Mammalia; order Carnivora; family Mustelidae; genus Enhydra; species Enhydra lutris. The sequence goes on from NW_019154152.1 coordinate 5,345,703, forward strand.
AGGTATAGATTTTGAGGTTGGTGGAGTTTTCTCTCAACAGTTTATTTTTATTTTTATTGATTTAATTCTAATTTTTTATTTGAAAATAGGTGACACTATTTTTACATTGGTATCAGGTGTACAACATAGTAATTCAGCTTCTCTATAGGTTATGCTTTGCTCACCACAAGTGTAGCTACCATCTCTCACTATACAACACTATTACAATATCATTTTTTTTGCCTTTTCTTCCCATGGCATATTCATTCCACCACTGGAAGGCCATATCTCTCACTTCCCCTTCACCCATTTTGCTCACCCCTCCCACCCCATTCCCTCTGGCAACCATCAATTTGTTCTCTGTATTTATAGGTCTAATTCTGTAAAGCATTTATTTTAAACACTGCTCTAAGCAAGGGTTGGCAAACTTTTTCTGTAAAGGACCAGAGAGTGACTATTTTCAGCTTTTCAGCGCAAACTGTCTCTGTTTCAACTACTCAGCTCTGCTATCATAGTGCAAAAGCAGTCATAGACAGTAAATGAGTGGGATTGGTTTTTCTTCAATAAACCTTTATTTATAAAAATGGGCATCAAGGGGCACCTGGGTGGCTCAGTGCTTAAGCCTCTGCCTTCAGCTCAGGTCATGATCTCAGGGTCCTGGGATCGAGTCCCACATCGGGCTCTCTGCTCTGCGGGGAGCCTGCTTCCTCCCCTCTCTCTGCCTCTGCCTGCCTCTCTGCCCACTTGTGATCTCTCTCTGTCAAATAAATAAAATCTTTAAAAAAAAAAATGGGCATCAAGCTGGCTTTGGCTTGTGGACCATATTTGCTAACCCCTATTTCTAAGTGGTTCTAGCTGTGGTTCTATTGGTGGGTAGAAAGGTTGGGTTTCTCCTCTGGGAGTAAATGCTACAAAGAAGGTAGACTTATGTCATTTCCCCTATTTTCCAGTCTGGTCTATTCTGTGGATCACAAAACTCCATTAGTTTGATTCTGTCTGGGTTCAGTGCAGATAGGTAAAGGGATTGAGAAAGTGGCCTTAGAAGTTCTTGTTCAAATCATGATTTTGTGGCATTCTTGCAGTATAATCTACTTCCTCTCACCTCACTTTTCTTCCCACACTACAGCCTGATTAGTAGAGATATTTAAGCATCTTGGGTGCCAGATTGAGGAAACTCAGCTATTTCTACCCAGAATACAGCACTGCCCACAGAGCCCATTTCCTTCAGAAACTCATGATAATGAAGGCGGCACATTTGTGCTTACTGCTAAGGGTTAGATGCCTAAACCCTGGTTAGAGTTTAGCAGCCACATTCCAGGAACAGTAGAGAACCAGGAACTGCTTGGGTTAGTAGTTACCTTGTTGAGGTAAAGCATAAAGCAAGATCCATGTCAGGAGGATGACTTGAGAATTATGTCCAAAAGGTTACCAGAGTACCTATAGTACCCTTCTAGCTAATTACTAATGTGTATTTTGAAGGACATCAAGGAAATAGAAGACAGTTCTTAGAAACCTGATACTTCAATAAACATAAACTACTTAAGTAAATTTACAAAGCAATAGTCAAGGAGTGGGAAAGTAGGTAGTACAAATTATATAATGTGTAAGTATTATAGGGATTCTGAAAGAAAGAACTAGATGATGTTAAGAAAGGGTTTTTGAAGAAGAGTAGAGATTTGTTTGTTCGGTACTGTATCAAGAGCTAAAGATACAGATGTGATCAAGACAGTTAAGGTCCCTGCCCTTGTGGAATTAACAATCTAGTGGGGGAGTAAAGTAGTAAACAGGTAAATAAGCAAAATAATTTATAATTGTTACAAAAGAAATAGTGGGATATGTTAATAACTAAAGTGGTGGGGTACCCATTTTAAATAATAGGCAAGAAGGATATCTTTGATGAAGTGACATTTGAGCTGATGAGAGCAAACTAACTATTTGAAGTGTTAGTGGGAGAACATTTCAGACAGGGAATAGCAAGTGCAAAAGCACTGGAATGAGAAAGTGTTTGAGCAAGGAGGTGTGGATGAACAAAGGGAGTGTGGCATGTATATAGTATATAGATAGAGGTTGGAGAAATGGACAGGGATTAGATGATGCAGAACCATATGGACCATGGTAAGAAGTTTGAATTTTGTTCAAAGAACAATAGGAGGCATTGAAGAGTTTTGAATAAGGGAATGTATTATCTAACTTATATTTTTAAAAACTCACCCTGGTTGCTATGTAGAGAATGAGTTGGAAGAAGACTGAAAAGAGGAAGAAAACAAGTTAGGAGTTTTTTGCAGTTCAGATAAGAAATGATGAGTCAAGAAAAATATATATGGAGGCAACATAGGTATCCATCTGTGGATAAATGGACAAAGAAAATGTGTGTGTGTGTGTGTGTGTGTGTGTGTGTGTGTGTGGTATATAATATTTAGCCATAAAAAGAATCAAATCTTGGGGTGCCTAAGTGGCTCAGTGGGTTAAGCCGCTGCCTTTGGCTCGAGTCGTGATCTCAGGATCCTGGAATCGAGCCCCGCATCAGGCTCTCTGCTTAGCGGGGAGCCTGCTGCTCACTCTCTCTCTCTCTGCCTACTTGTGATCTCTGTCAAATAAATAAATAAAATCTTTTTTAAAAAAAAGAATCAAATCTTGCCATTTTTGACAACATGGATGGCCATGAGGACATTATGCTAAGTGAAATAGGTCAGAGAAAGACAAATACCGTATGATCTCATTTATATGTGGAATCTGAAAAACAAAACAACAACCAAGCTCATAGATACAGAGAACAGATTGGTGGTTGCTGGAGGGCAGATGAGTGAAATGGATGAAGGTGGTCAAATTGTAAAACCTTCTAGTTATAAAAAAAAAAATAAGCCATGGGGATATCATGCACAGCATGATGACTATAGTTATAGTGTACAGCATATTTGAAAGTTGCTAAGAGGGTAGATCTAGAAGTCCTCATTATAAGAAAAGAAAAAAATTGTAACTGTGTGGTTATGGATATTAACTAGACTTATTGTGAACATTTTGCAGTATATATAAATATGAAATCATTATGTCATATACCTGTAACTAATATAATGTATGTATAATGTAATTATACCTCAAATTTTTAAAAAAATTGCATTATTTAAAATAAAACTTAGAGGATGAGGACAACTAAAGTTACATTGCATTTTTTTTAAAAGATTTTACTCATTTATTTGAGAGAGAGCATGAGTGGGGGACAGGAAAGGGAGAAGCAAGCTCCTTGACCAGCAGGGCATGATCCCAGGACCCTGGGTTCATGACCTGAGCAGAAGACAGACACTTAACCAACTGTGCCACCCAGGTATCCCTACATTGCATTTTTAAGATCTAACAAACTTTGAAACTTTTCTGTAAGTATACAAGAAAAAAAGTGATGGTGGCTTTGATCAGACTGGAGGTAAAGATGAGTAGAAGTAGATCAATTCTAGATATGTTTTAGAGGAAGCAACAACAGTACTTTGGGGGGGAGGGTTAGGGAAAGAAAAGAATCAAGAATGGATGGGTGTTGGGATGCCAGTCTTCTCCCGGGGATGCTGCTCCCTCTGCTTGTGCTTGCTCTCTCTCTCTGACAAATAGAATCTTAATTTTAAAAAAAGAGAAGAAAAGAATTATTGGGTGTATGGTGGTGCCATTTTACAAGTTAGTGGAAAGGAAATAATCCAGAGTGTTAGAAATGAACAGGACTTTGGAGCTCAAACTTATTTTATTACTGATGGAGAAAGCAAGGCCTGAGAAAAGTAATACCTAGCAAGATTAGCGATTTGCGCAGCATAGTGTGTCACAACTGGTCATTTTTCTGAAAGTAGAAAGACTTCAGGCTCCCTGCTCACCAGGGAGCCTGGTTCTCCCTCTGCCTCTCACCCTGCTTGTGCACACCCTCTCCCTGTCAAATAAATAAAATCCTTAAAAAAAAAAAAAGTAGAAAGACTTCATGGAGAAATGAAGGTAAGATTGGGAAGGAAGATGAGTGGGTAGTTAGTGGAAGATCTTAAATGTTAAATTGAAGATTTTGTGTTCAATATAGCTGGCAAGAGAACCACTGTAGGGTAAGGAGACCATGAAAGTAATCTTTTAGGAGATTGCTTGAATTTAGCAGTAATGGTAGAAGTGGAGAGAGAAATACAAGATGTTAAAGAGGCAGAGTTTCATTCACCAAGATAGGGAATAAGGGAGAAAGTGCAGGTTTTGTGGCAAAGATCAGTGGGACAAGTTAAGTTTGAAAGTACCTGCAGAATGTCTAAGTGGAAAATTCAAAGTGGCAGTTCAATCTGTGCATCTGAAACTCAAAAGTGAGGTCTGGGCATGAGATAGTCATCATCATAAAATCATCATTTCATATGCAATGAAAGTAGATAAGGTTGCCTTGAAAGGATATGTACAATGAGAAAAGGACCAGAGACAGAGTGATGATTTAAGAAATGAGCAGCAAAGGAACTGGTAAAAGAGAGGGAGAATAGACAGAAAGGTGATTTTAGAAGCCAATGAGGAGAGTGTCAATAAAATGGAATGTTGAGTTTTACTGTAGTATTGTTTCTAATGATAGACATGTGGAAACAATCTAAATGTCCATTAATAGTTGAGTAATTAAGGGTGTCTGGGTGGCTCAGTGGGTTAAAGCCTCTACCTTCGGGCCAGGTCATTATCCCAGGGTCCTGGGATCGAGCCCCACATCGGGCTCTCTGCTTAGCAGGGAGTCTGTTTCCTCCTCTCTCTCTCTCTCTGCCTGCCCCTCTGCCTGCTTGTGATCTCTGTCTGTCAAATAAATAAATAAATCTTTAAAAAATATTTAAGTAATTAAACTGAGGTATATTTGTACCACAAACTCAAATGTCTGCAAAGAATGTGCTGTTTTTTAAAAAAGATTTTATTTATTTGACAGAGAGAGAGAGATCACAAGTAGGCAGAGAGAGAGGTGGAAGCAGGCTCCCTGCTGAGCAGAGAGCCTGATGCGGGGCTCAATCCCAGCACCCTGAGATCATGACCTGAACCAAAGGCAGAGGCTTAACCCACTGAACCACCCAGGTGACCCAATAATGTGCTGTCTTAAAATGCAGAAAGTAGTGGGCTGAATTGGTGATAGGTATTAAGGAAGATACATGTTGCGATGAACACTGGGTGTTTTATATGTAAGTGATGAATCACGAAATTCTACACCTGAAACCAATTTTACCATATATGTTAAGTAATTAGAAGATAAATACTTGAAAATAAAATAAAATGCACAAAGTAAGGCAGATGTAAGAAAATAGGTGCCAAGGTGGTTATCAGCGTGAGCTGGCATTATACCTGCCTAAGTTACATTGTATGTACACACACACACACACACACACACACACACACACACACACACACTTTGGTCTTTGCATGATTTGGCTGATACTGTGGGATAGCTAAATCATCACCCATTCTCAGCCCTTTTCTATCTGCCTGATTCCTCTATAGAGATTAGAAAAGCTGGATTCTCTCCCAGCCCCCTTTTAGTTAAGACTGGCTATGAGAATTTTGACCAAGAAAGATTTAGGGAAAATATTGAGGGGATTTCTGGGAAAGCTTTTGCTCTCTTGATAAAAGGGATAGATGGCATGTAGTCCCTTCCTCCTTCCTCCTACATGTAGATGTAATACCTGGAGCTGGGGCACCCATCATGTGATCATGAGGGGATATCCAAGAGTACAGAGACAGTAGCCCTGAAACTGTTAAACTGCTGAATTATTGCTAACATTTGCCTACCTCCAGACTTCTTGTTATATGAGAAAAAATACACCTCCATTTAAGTCATTGTAAGTTTGTTTTTCTTGTGACTGAACACTTTCCTAATATGTGGGATGTATTTTTTCACTTAATATTTATTTTTATGAAAAATGTATGTCTAGGGTGACTCAGTGGGTTAAGGCCTCTGCCTTCAGCTCAAGTCATGATCCCAGGGTCCTGGAATCGAGCCCCGCATCGGGCTCTTTGCTCAGTGGGGAGCCTGCTTCCTCCTCTCTCTCTCTGCCTGCCTCTTTGCCTTCTTGTGATCTCTGTCTGTCAAATAAATAAAATCTTTAAAAAAAAGTATGTCTATAATTTAAAACTTTTTAAAAATCTTGACTGTTCCTTGTGCTAGGTATCTCCATATATCTAGGTAAATGGTGGTACTACTATTTCTTGACCTATTGATTTTACCATTATCTATTGATTTTCTATTATAATAGGTAAGGGTTTAATTCTCTTTATCATGTCCTCTCTTCTATTATGCCAATGTTCTGTTAAATAGCTGTTTGGGGTCCAATCAGCATTTACTGCTTATGTTATGACTATATTCATGTTATTCACAGCTGGCTCAAATGATGTACTATATATTTCCTTTCCCATGCAAGTATTTCTTTTTCTCAAAATTAATAATTGCCTAGTTATTTTCTATGTAAAGTTTAAATCTCCAGGAACCTTAAAACTGTAGATGATGTAGCAGATCCATCTCTTTTTTCTTGGAGACATCCTTCCTGGAGCCCTCCATCCTCCAATTTTCATTTTGTACTGGTTGCTCTCAAGGCCTGCTACACATCCTATAGCCTAGATTTTTCCTTCAGGGCCATTCTCAGAATGTCCTTTGCTTCTCTTTTCTGTTGGGTCCTTTATTCTTGAACCCTATAATTTTTTCTTTGTTCATTGGTTCCCCTCATTTCTTTCAGTAGCTTCTTGAGGATGATTGGGAATTAATTTTCCTGAGTCTTGATTTATAGTTTGGCTAGGTTAAGAAATTGTGCTCTATCAGATTTTTAAAAAAGTAGTATTCCATTGTCTTCTAGATTTCATTAATACCGTTGAATTGTCCTATGCCACTCTGTTTCCTAATCTTTTGTATTTGGATCATCTTTTTTTCCTTAGAAGCTTTTGGAATCTGTGTCACTCATAATACTCCAAAAATTCATAGTGATGTGAGATATTGTTGTGGATCTTTTTTCTTTCATTATATGAAAGGATTATATAAAGGATTTTTTTCAATCCTTAAACCCATATCCTTCAGCTCTAGCTTAGTATGGCACTCTATCCTCACCCTTAGCTGTTCTAGATATCTGACAGTACATAATTGCTAAGCTTAGACAAACTATTAACCAACCAGAGTTTTCTGAGTTACTATTTCAAAAAGAATAAACTTTTGGCATACTTCCCGGTTGTCTGGGTCAAGTAGGAGTTTTATGCAGGCTTTATACTAATCTATTTCCCACCCTCTAACAGTAGAAGTTCTAATACCTCTAACTCCTCAGCCTTTTCAGAGTTTTAGTTTGAATAGGAAAACTGCTTTTACAGCTAAACCCCCAAATATATAATAGCTCAAACATGATAGTTCGTTTTTCTTAAGTAACAGTACTAATAGACAGGTCAGCAAGACAGCCCTCTTCCATGTAGTCACTTAGGAACCTAGGCTGACAGTGGCTCTTCTGTCTCCAACATGTGACCTCCAAGGAGGTTACCCCTAGGGTCATCTCCATTCTAACCAGTCAGAAGAAGAAAAGAATGGAGGAGTGTTCATAGAACACTTTTATGGGTCAAGTCTAGAAGTGGCATATGTCACTTCTCCTCACATTCTCTTTGCTAGAACTCAGTCTTCTGGCCATGCCTAACTGCAAAGAAGGCTGGAAAACAATCTAGGTATTTATACAGTAAGAATAGGAGAACACGGATTTTGATAAACAACTGGCAATCTTCGCCACTCTAGCATTGTGTGAAGTAGAATGGTGTGAAGCACTTAGCTTTCTTTACTCTTAGATTAGTTTTCACTTTACTGTTTGCTTCTCAGATTCCAAAATTTTGTCTGTTTTTGTTTCTCCTTTTTGTTATTGTTTTCTTTTTTTTTTTTTCTTTTTGCTCTTGTATGTTTAGGCCTTTCTTACTCCTTGATTATGATTTTAGTGAAATTTTGGTTGGGGGCAGAGGTAAATGTGCAGTTACACTGTCATTTAAAACATGTCAGCATAATAAAATGACCACAGAAAAATATTCCTGAGTTTCATATGGGTTTATCAGCTGTGAATTTTCAACTCCTGTACTATCAATACTTTTAGTTGTGAAAATGAACAAAGAGAATTATATGTAAGGACATAGAAAAAATGTCTTTCATATATTAAACTAAAATAGAAAATTTTAGAACAGTGTTATAGTATAATCCTATTTTGTATATGTTTGTAAATGTACAAAAAGTTTTGGAAGGATATACTTCTAAATTTTTATTTATTTATTCATTTATTTACTTAATGTGTTTATTTGACAGAGAGAGAGAGAGAGAGACAGGGAGAGAGGGAACACAAGCAGGAGGAATGTGAGAGGGAGAAACAGGGTCCCAACTGAGCAGTGAGCCCACAAGGCTCAATCCCAGGACCCAGAGATCATGACCTGAGCTGAAGGCAGACAGGTGCCCCTATACTTCTAAATTTAAGGGTGGTTATTTGTAGGGAGTGGGACCGAGAAAAGGTTGAGAGGTTGGGAGGCCTTCACTTTTGATTTTATATACTTCAGTGAATCTTGAATTTTTTTCACTGAGCATGTATTATTTTTGATACTTTTTGATTACTAAAGAAAAGAACAAATACAGGAGTTGTCAGCAGGGTCAAATGCCTTAGAGAAGTTAAGGAAAATGAAGACTGAAAAATATCTACCAGATCTGGAAATTAGGAGATTTTTATTGATGTTGTGGGATCAGAAGTAATTTCAGTGAAGGATATCAGGAAATGTTTGGCTTCTTTAAAAGATGACCATTTAAGACAAGGGTGTAATTAGAGGAGCTGAGGAGGCAGGGTCTGAGGTTATGTGTTTTCTCCCCAGTATATGAGAACTTTGAGTATGTTTTATAACCTGAGGAGGAAGGAGAAAAATTTAGAAGACAGATGACTTCAAGGAAAATAATTTCAGCTTTTTCCTCATTTGCCTCATCTGTCCAATGATGATTAGACGCCTTTGGAAGATTAGGAGTAGAGAAGTAAAGCTGTGTTCAGCAAGACTGATGTGGAAGGAAAGCCCCAAATTTTCAGTGAAGAGGGCTTTCATTTATTGGCCTTTGAAGTCCTTTCTAATCTTCAGTTCTATAAGTTCAGCTTACAGTTGTACAAATTCAGTTGTTTCTGCTGAGCGTGGACTTGACAGAAGCAAACACCCTGCTTTAATATGACTTGAGCTAGGAATCCAGCCTTATTAGTGAGAGAGATAAGAATGAAGAATTTGTTTCTTTTGAGGAGCAAATCATTCTCCAAAGAAATCTGACAGAGTTAGCACTTCCTCTAGCTCCTTATCAAGTTAAGAAGCTCTCATTTTCTCTTAAGTGCCTCTCTCTCTCCTTTTCCCAAGGATACTAATTTAGAATCTGCTTTGCCAAGAATCTGTGTATTTTGGGAATCCATTTCTTCGCCTCACCAGGGTTAGAGTGAGTCATGGCTCTGACTCCATTCTTCCTCAGAAATTGAAAGGTGGTAGATAATGAAGACCTTATCCAGTTCTGCCCCCTTTCCTGGGAAAATTCTAGGCTCTGAGCTTCTAAGAGTGATTTTCTTCCCCCTAAAATTGAGAGGCATCTGGTATGTGTTACATAGAAACTTGGAATCTTTCCTTTGAGAGATTTTAAATATTATTGTAAACTGAGAATAAGATGCTTGTATATAGATATTCCTCAGGTCAAATAAGTTCTTATCATGAAGTAACTTATATTTTCTAGAGGCCAGTTTGGGTAGAAAGAGCAGAGCATGGATATAGCTGCTCTGTGAACTCTTTAAATTCTGTCAGAGAGCAGACTTGAATTCACATTCCTCATTCTGCCTCCTATTAGGTATCTTGACATAGATATAAAGTCTAATTAAGTCTCCTGTTTTTTGGCATCTGCCCCTTTTTTACTCCCACTTTTTGGCCCATTGGAGAGAGACAGAATGGATATCAAGAATATGGCAAGAGTTTCATTATACTTCTTGAGGTCCAGAAGATGTTAGTAAGGATTATTCCTGTGGGTTCTGCCAAGTTCCAAAGTGTGTCTCCTGGGAGGATTGCTCAGCAGATATGAATTCCTGTCTTCCCACCCCAACCACCTCATGGGTTACTCAGCCCACAGGAGAGTCAGGCCACCAAGTTATATGAAGACTAGGTCCAAAAGATGAGACTGTAAGTCTTCAAGTAAGTCTTGAAATGGAAGTAAGCAGAGCTTCTGACAGCCAGTACTGGGTAGGTTTCTTTGGCCTGTGAGAATGAACTGCCTCTTCTATAAGCTACCTGGGAGGATACATTTATTCCACATAGACTAGGGTCACTTTTCTCCTGAAATGCCCTTGTAAGAGGAGGAAATACAGCAGGGTCCCTCAATTCTCTTTAGCCATAGAATATTCATTGGCTCTAGCCACATTTTCCAATGTTCCACCTTACTCTTTGATTCATTCAAGGTGACCTATTACAGTACCTGCTCTGAATTACCAATGAAGTCTCTGCTTGAAGGAAAAATAAATAAGAAGCAAAGGTAGAGCCCAGTTATGTGAGGCTTCTTTATTATTTCTGTGGTAACTGGAGGACAATGGGAAAATGGGGAAAAGACTTGTCACTAAGAATCTTCTGCTTTCTATTCCTCAAGCAACCTCATAACATTCTGCAGAGGCGCCTCATGGAAACCAACCTGTCTAAACTTCGAAGTAGTCGTGTCCCTTGGGCCTCCAAGACCAACAAAATGAATCAGGCGAAGTCTGAGGGACTAAAGAAGTCTGACGATGATGACATGATTTTGGTTTCTTGCCAGGTAATGTTCTGAGAATAGTTTTTCCAGGGTTTTCTGGAGAGTAGGATGTGGGCCCATTGTGATTCCCACAGTGGTGCCTCCTCCTCCAAAGTATATAGACTTTGGGTCTTATCATAGAATTCATGAGTGAGTTTTACTGGAAGTGTATGGAATATTTTTATGTGTGTGCATCTTTATGGGAGAAGGGACCAAACTTTCATTAGATTTGCAAAAGGGTGTGTGACACACACACGCACAATTAAGAGCTAGTTGGTATATAGAATTAAATACAGAAAGTCCTTTGGGATCCTCTGTCAGCTCTAGATTCAGCGGGAAAAGGCTCCTAAAAGGAGACTCAGCAGTGGTTAAAGCTGAGACATTACCAACGGGTAATTGTGAGATGCTCTCCAGCCCTGCTTTCATGTGACATCTGCTGCTTACACCCTTCCCTTTTGCTTCTCTGGCTCCTGCTGAGCAGTATGTTTCTTTTTCACAGTGTGCTGGAAAAGATGTGAAAGCCTTGGTTGACACAGGTTGTCAATATAATCTCATCTCTTCAGCCTGTGTGGATAGACTGGGGTAAGTAACCACTTGTGCTAGGTGGGAGTCAGGTGCTAATAATGCACTCTTTGCCTGAATCTATTTCGAAGTTAGAGATGGTGAAGATCTCTACCAAGGTTCCAAGAAAAGTATGCAGAATTCAAATATAAGCTAGATTCTCAGGCACCTGGGAGAAATCTGCAAGCCAGGAAAGCATCAGATTTTCCATTAACTCCCACCTATTAATTTCTGAGCAAAGACCTTTGGGCTCAATGAGATCCTTGGCTCATTGTTAGCCATGCCCTGGTCCTGATATATGCCCTGCAAAGACAACAAATTAGAAGGAGCAGTCCTGTTGGTATACCCCAGATGAGTAAAAGCAGGGATGTGGTTGGTCTTAGCTTACTCAGGGTCTTTCTGGAGGCCACACTGCCTGTCCGAGGAAGCATCAGTCAGATCTTAGAATAGGACCGCTATTGCTGCTGGGCCTAAACCATCATGGGTGTGATTAACTAATAGATTCTTAGCACCTTTCATCTCTGTAAAGAACATGTAAAATCAAGTCTTACTGCTGTCCCTGCTGGGGATTGCGTGTGAGGCAGATACCTCATATATTGAATGTCTTTGGTTTTATAACAGCTAGAATTGGGTTCTTCCTCTTGTAGTCAGAGAAAGCCATTCTATATCTTTCCTCCTTTTCAGTCAATCTGTACTTTTATGTGTTCTTCCTTCTTTTCCCTCGTAAGTACTAGCTGGACCCTAAGGTCTAGCCCAGAATTGTAAAGATCAACCCAATGTCTTTTTCCATTTTTCTAGCCCTAAGAACAACAAATCATTCCCTAGCTTAATCTCTGTATTGAAACAATCTCTATGGTAGATATAATGGTTCATTCTAAGCTGCTTTCAAGATGCTCATACTACTCTCAGGTAGGACTTGAACAAGGCTGGATTTTTATAATTAGTGACCTCTGTTACCTGATCTGTTTCCTTTTGTTTCTACCCTGTCCTCACCCCTCCCCACCACTGTGACTCTTTGAGGCTGGCTCTGTGGGTTTTGTACATTGCTATTTAGGCTTGCAGGAGAAGTCCAGGACACAAGTGCTCTTGTGGGAAGAATCCTGAGCTTTTTTATGTGGTGAAGAGATGAGATATAGTGCAACATGATGGTTCCAGGAAGACTAATAATGTCCTGGTGCATAATTAGGCAGCAGTCTGCCATGGTTCCAGAGGAATTAATAACCATCTGTAAAACTGCAATTATTTTTCTTTTGGATGAGCTATAACACCAAAAGAGAGGAAATGGAGTAAAGCAGAAGTATTGGCACAGAAAGTCCATAATTAAGTTTTTATCCACCAACCCATGATATCTTGGGTGCTTGCTGTTCCAATCTGCTTATATAACTGTGTGAAACCTGGGTGCTGTTCCTTTCCTTTCTCCCCTGCAGAGACAAGTTAAATTAATCAAGACTTTCCCCATGATACTCCTTGCCGATATCAATATCAATATCAGTGCACTTACCAGATAAGTACCAGCTTCCACTAATCTTATATCTGAGGACTAACTGAGGAGGATAAACTGAAATAGAGAAGGCAAAGAGAAAATTAGATGCTGAACAAAAAGCATCTTCTAAAATTAGGACAAACTCCTGCCCTTTCTGATATCTTTTACCCACAGATGGGTAACAGGACATGTTAACTAAATTGCCTTGCATATAGGTGGGGATGTTAAGATGCAGAATAGGATTTTCTGAGTGTATCAACTGTCATTTTTCACCAGTACAGATAGTGACATAGCTTTTTGAGAATAGGAGCTGAATCTTTTGTTTTTTGTATCCCCTGGCATATGTAGGACAAAGTTCTGAAGCAAGAAGTATAGGCTGCCTAGCACATTTTTTGGTAAATTAATCCCAGGAAATCCCTGGAAAAGTCCAACGGTATGTGGGTGGGGTCATATGGTAGACATTGTCCGATTCCATCAGAAACCTCTGCCAAGGGGATTCCGATATCTCCCTCTCTGGTGCAGACTCAAGGAGCATGTCAGATCTCACAAGCATGAAGGAGAGAAGCTTTCTCTTCCCCGACATCTGAAAGTAGTGGGCCAGATTGAGCACCTGGTGATCACGCTGGGCTCCCTCCGCCTGGACTGTGCAGCAGCTGTGGTTGGTGAGTAGAATTGAGAACTGGACCTATGGACTCCTATTGTAATTGCCCTCCCTACTTCCACCAAACCCTCATTAAAATCTCATGCTTGTAAATACTGACTTCTTCAAAAATTGTTTAGAATCACTAAGAAAAAGGAGTGTGTAATTCAGGATAAAAAAAATGTAAGGAGCAAGAAACGTTTTTGTGTGCCTGTGAAAGTGGCTCCTGAGAGTGTTCTCTGACCTAGTTGGAGGTAGAGGGCTAGATCCCCTTACTCCTTCGCCTTAAATTGTTGACTACCCTTATGTACTTTTCCCTTATGTACTCTACTCCAGACTACTTACGATTCCTGAGTTTTATCTAAAGGCCTTTGTCCTTTAAGGTTTAAAAGACCTAGGTTTGAATCTTGGCTCTATTACCTTTTAATTCTAATGATCTGTGGAAATTACTTAATATAATAGATGCTTAACAGGTGTTTATTGGATAGATGGATGGATGGATGGATGGATAAGTGGAAGGAAGGAAGGATGGAAGATGAGATGGAATCCAATGGTGATAAGGCTGACTTCTAACCCAGCATAGCAATAGTTGGATCTTAATTTTTTTTTAGAGGACAATGAGAAAAACTTGTCCCTTGGTCTCCAGACTCTCCGATCCCTTAAGGTAGGATTGATTCTACTTTCCCTTTGAATCTTACTTTCTGAGGCAGGGGTCCTCTTACATGGACCATTGGCCTTGGGATCACTGACAGTGACCAGTGATTCTCCTTTGTTTTTAGTGCATCATAAATTTGGATAAACACCGGCTGATCATGGGGAAGACAGACAAGGAAGAAATCCCTTTTGTGGAGACTGTTTCCTTGAATGAAGACAAGTAAGTGCCCAAATGGGTCAGGTCAAGTAAAATCCATTTGTCATTAAGTGGAGGGGTTCTCACACAGGATATTGGATTGTGTCTTGTCTTTGTCCTTCAATCTGATCACAAGTACACCCATCCCCAAACCCTAGAGTTCACCATCCTAAATAACTCTCTAGCCCACATTCCAGAATAAGTAGTGATGGTACTGCACAGAGTGGTGGGGAAAATAAGTAGCTTTTAAACTAAAATTGTACTTGCCTTCAACCTAACTTCTTTGAATTTGGTATCATTTCTTCTATTTCTTTCTCATTTCAGCACTTCAGAAGCATAACTACAGACTGCAGCATGTCTGCACATGTGCACACATATCAGGTTGACAGATTGAGAAAATTGGGTTTGAACCAAATGCAGTAGCAACTTGCTGTGGACCAAGTCCTTCCCTCTAATAGAAGCTCCAGGGGCTCCTTCCACCCAGACTTCTTTAGACTTTAGTCCGTGCTTAGAGATCTTATCTGGTTATAGCCATTGTTTTTTACTCCTCTGATCACTTAATTTATAGACCTTTTGACACTGCCAGGTCTCACTTGTGGCCTACTTCTCTGCTTCTTTCAAGAATTTGCTTTTATTAGTATAGGGGCTGCCAGGTTCTCTTTCTCCATAGATACACTTGCTTCCTTTCCTATAGTTAAAATGTATAATAAACAGGAACCTGACCTTTACCTCCAGCTGTTTCAAAGAGGTGCAGGATACCTATGTCTCAGAATTAGAATTTCTTCTAATTCATTCATGATTTATCAAGAATAAGTTTATCTGAAAGAGCCCAGAGAGATCATCTAGTCCAATTTTTCATTTATAGGTCCAGAGAGGCAAATGAATTATGTAAACTGTTACACTAAGTCAGTGGCAGAGGAACCTAGAACTCAGACTTGACAAGCCAAGGCTATGTTCATTCTCCCATGCTGCTTCTTTTGTATTCAGGCCTTGAAGGAGGATGAAGAGGTAAGGTTTTAAAAAGGCAAGGTAGGGGAAGGATTTGCTTTGGAGATGGATGCCAGGAGGTTCTGGGTAGCCCTTCCTCCCATGTGCTAAGTCTGCTAAAATTCTCTGCCCCAAATTGTCACATTTAGGACCTTATTTTGGTGCCTAAAACCTGAGGGTGCAAAAATGAGTGGGATGACCTCTTACCTGAACTTCTTGGAGGTGAGGAGAAGGAATCACAGCCAGAAGAACATTAATCACTTTATGAGATGGAATTGAAGGCTTTGGTAAATAATCTGGGGATCATTATTAAACATTTTTACCCCCAAGATCTGGTCAGTATTTCTGCCCAGCCTGTTATTTGTCTGCCACAGACTCAACTAGCTAAGATCAGGAATAGGGAAAGGAGATGAAAAAAAATCCAAGCAGATCCGGAATATAAGGAAGTACTGAGTAGAATCAGTTGGTGGGAAGTCCTACCTATGGAAACCTTTCCGGGCTGGAGGTCAGGAATGAAATTTCCAGACAGGGAACTGAAGGTTGGAAACTCTTCTGCCTTGTTCTGCTTCAAGAAAAGAGGCAGGGCAAGAGCTGACAGTGTTAAGGACAACATTTTCCTGCTGCGCAATGTCTGCTGACCCTTCTCAAGATGTTGGAGATCACAGGGGTTCCTCAAAGCTTTTTTGGGGGGTGTCAGTTTAGGCACACAGATACCTGTAATGAATTCTCCCCTTCAATTTGGTCATAGAAGTACATGGAGAAGTCAGAAAAATAATCAGCTGCGAATATCTTCTTATGAGATTTCCAAGCCTGCCCTTGGTTCATAGCAGTAGTTTCCAGAGCATTCAATGGATCCCACTTTGAATTTTGCCAGGTCCCACCAACAATCTTGTCAAGTGTTCAGCTCCTGCCTCTATCAAACAACTCTTTGGAACTCTGAATGTTTTTAGACTTACAGAAGCTCCCTAAAGGCTAGGAACTTAATGACCCCCATTTGAACAGCTAAGCAGCCATACTGCAGCCTGGGTCACCCCTAAACCCCCTTATCAGTCTTTATAGTGGGAGCAAGATGGAAAACTAAGCACAGCCACAGCAAGGAAGGCCATATCTAAACTTTAGCAAGGGGATCTCACGCACCTTATCAGCCTTCAGTGCCCCCTCCAAATTCACCCCCTTTTTGCCTGAGCAGGGCAGTGGGAGGGGGGTCTGTGCCTTTCCACTGAGGCCTCTCCGCTCTCCTACTCTACCTCTTATGGCACCAGTTTGCCCTCCTCCTTATCCTAAGGCTGAGTTGAAATACTTCACCCCTTCCTCCTGAGGTTGAATATTCTACTCAAGCCTTGACTCTTGGCCACAAGTAAGGCATGTTGGAAGTTCCTGGGCCTGGCTTATCCTTATTTGGATTCCATGTAGATGAGGTGAAGCCAGGAATTCTTAGGTGTTGGAAAGATGTGACTAATTCTGCCCTTTGAATTCAGGATTCTGTGGCATCAGAGGGATGATTAGATGAACTTTAGTGATCTTTTTGGCTTCTGAGAATCCGTCACTGAATTTCCAATTTTGGAATAGAAACAGTTGGGGTGATCTGAGCTTATGGTATCATAATCTCACTCTCTGCAGTCAGATCATTTGAATTCACTAGACAAATAATTGTACTTTAAACCCCAGGCTTGACAGAGGTACCTAAAAATGTCTAAAGACAACTATGGGAAGTCTTGAGCTTCATTAATCTTTAAATGCTGCCAGGCTGATTGTTCTGATAGCCCATATCTCCTTGATATTCATGAGGGAGTACCTGATCTACCTTTCAGGGGCTGGCAAGATGAAAAGGTAAGGTTAGTTCTTCCCAGAATCCTAGAAAATTATCTCTGGCACCTCTGACTCAGGATTGGGGAAGAAAGTGTCTAGCCACACTGTGTTCTGAAGACAGGCAGTAGCAGGAAGTAAGCCTATAGAACTAATACCCCTCTCATTCCTTATTAGATGTCCATCACAAATAGGAAGTTTGAAAAATATTGTTTTTGTTATTTGGTATATCTGTGCCGGAGTTACATGAGGAAAAAATGTTTTCTGACTTTTCTATTTCCTTGCCTTGCACAGACCTCACCTGGTAAGATTTTCTATTCCTTAGCTAAAGTGTCTGTAGAATGGATCACTTATTATGTCAGCTGCCCTGACTTTTGTGTAATAGAAATATCTTTCCAGGCTGGAAACATGGAGGAGATGAACTGGATTCTTTCCTCTTTCTGTTGCGAGTCCTCTACATTGGCACTTCTACCTGCTCAGTGTTTCTGGCTGTGTTGGGTTTATTTGTGAGATTAATGTAACAATAAAGTGAAATCTTCCCTTCTGTGTGCTTGTCTGACAAAGTCTCTGTGTCAGGGCCCCTGGAAGGTGAGGGAGCCCAGGCACAGCCTAATTGCATCAATGTTTCTCTCATAGGGTCCTCTGAACACAAGGCTTTGAGGTCCTCATTTCTTCCATTGCTACTAGTCCTTCAGCAATCTCTTATTGGCTATATGTCTTTGGTCATATTAGTGAACCTCTCTGAGCTTGGTTTTTCAGTCTATAAAACATGTGATGATAGTACTTGCTACACAGTATCAATTGTGAAGTGGTTGGCATGTGGTAGTTATTTAAAGATTTAACAGTACATGAGAACAATCTTTTATGGTAGGTCAGCAGTGCTTAAGAGAATATTTTTCTAGAAAGGGACATATTTATTTAGTTCAAACAAATAAGGCAGGTTTCAGAAGGGGAAGAATTATTGAATGAGCCTTAATATATAGTTAAAGCCATTGCCTAAATGACATTTCAAATAAATACATTTTACAGATGATAGAAACTTTTAAGTATTAATATTTTAATACTGAAATAGTAAGATTAAAGAGTCAACAGGAAACATTCTTTAGCTATGACAATGTTTATCACAATTTAGAATTGCAATTTCACTACTACTTAGATGGTACTACCATTCCACCTCAAAAGATTTTGTCTTGTTTTTGTCCATTTATTCTAAATATAAAAAATTAGGGGTGCCTGGGTGGCTCAGTAAGCATCCGACTTTGGCTCAGGTCATGATCTCAGGGTTCTGGGATCCAGCCCTGCATCAGACTTCATGCTCAGTGAGGAGTCTGCTTCTCCCTCTGCCCCTCCCCAACTTGTACACATGTATGATCTCTTTCTCTCAAATAAACTCTTTTTTAAAATATTTAAAATAAAAAAAATACATAAAAAATTAAAAAGACTTACCCAACCTTAAATAATGAGGGACTGAATCAAGATTCATGATCATCTTCATAAAATGAAATAAAGAAAATTAAGTTTTAAAAGAGCTAAAAAATACATCTTAACTTTCATTTTTAAAAAATCTATTGCTCTTATACAGTGGGGGAGAGCTTGGATTAACAAAAGTTTATGTGACGAAGATGTTGGTGTTTAGTTAAGGAGTATAAAAGTATTAAGGTCTGACAGATTTAGAAATCTTACAGATTGTACAAATAAAGCTTGTGTGGTGTTAAAAAAAAAAAGTATTAAGGAGTCTGTATGTAGTTGTCATTTGTAAGATAGAGACATGTATGCAATTTGTGGAGTATCTAGGAAAGGACAATGATAACATGATTCTTGTCTTCAGAGCTGTCATGGAAAATGTTCTTTCTGGCACCAGAAGGCGAGCATTTCCAGTAGGTGGAGGTTGCAGAGAGGCATACATATCCTAGCTCAATTGGAGGGAAACATCTATTGTAAACCAGGGCCTATGAGAATACTTGCAAAGAAGGTAGTATTGTTCATAGTTTTGCAGAAGGAAAAGCTAAGGCTCAGAGTGGTATCAAGGTACAACTATTTAGCAAAATGAATTAAATGAATTATCTCTAAATTTTCTTTCACTGGAAGTGAAAGGTGGGATGATCATTTCCTAACAATATTGTGAAAGATTTTGGCATTGGATAGAGGGTGGAATAAAGAGACCCCAAAAGTAATTCCTTTTTTTTAAGGCTTTTCAATAATGCATAATTTTATTTTTTTTAATTTTTTATTAACATATATATTATTTGCCCCCAAGGTACAGGTCTGTGAATCATCAGGCTTACACATTTCACAGCATCCAAAATAATTTCTTCCTTTCTTTTTTTTTTAAAGATTTTATTTATTTATTTGTCAGAGAGAGAGAGAGCACAAGCAGGCAGAATGGCAGGCAGAGGCAGAGATAGAAGCAGGCTCCCCACCGAGCAAGGAGCCTGATGTGGGACTCCAGCCCAAGACTCCAAGATCATGACCTGAGCCGAAGGCAGTGGCTTAACCAACTGAGCCACCCAGGTGTCTCTCCAAAGTAATTTCTAATGCCAAAATTCTTTGATTCTCTAGGACATCTTTATTAAATGGCATTGTAAACCAAATGTAGTCTCTTATTGACTCCCTGCCATCACTACAAACAAACTCATTAATTTGGCCTTGAGTTATGATCTTCTTTACCCAGATTGGAAGGGTTGAAGGTTACTGTTCTCATGGAATCAGAAAGCAGAGACAAACTAGTTTTTATTATAGCTTGGACTCCTCTGTCAGCTGCCACCTCTTCCTTCCATTATTAGTGTATCCTGAGTTATACTATGCTACTGTCTTATTTGTCTGGCCAGTGACCTACTGGCAGCTGTTTCTCACATTGTGTCAAGCATGTGGACACTGTGATAACTGTTTTCTTAAAGATACTTTTATTCATGGGTCGTGGTATGTTCTGGAAGACTGGGGCTGCCAGATATCTGGCCAAAATGGAGAAAAATGGGTCTTTATCTGATTTTTTTAGTAGTGATCAGTTCAAACGTTCAAGTAGCCTGATGACTACAAACTTTGTTCTTTCTTTTCAGCCCACCCTTTCACTCTCTTTCCTAGACCTGTGTCTCTAACCAGCAAATCACCGCCACCAAAATCAGAAAGGGTAATTCAATCTTAGTGTTGCTTTTTTTTTTTTAGCTTCTTTTTTTAAGATTTTATTTATTTATTTGACAGAGAGAGATACAGTGAGAGAGGGAACACAAGCAGGGAGTGGGAGAGGGAGAAGCAGGCTCTCTGGTTGAGCAGGGAGCCTGATGGGCTTGATCCCAGGACCCTGGGATTATGACCTGAGCCAAAGGCAGACAATTAACGACTGAGCCATCCAGGCACTCCCTTAGCATTGCTTTTACTAGAGCCAGAGTAGCCTCCAAATTTGTATTAATACAGAAAAGTTAACTCTCTAGGGAAATCACATACTTTGATGTTGACTTACTCAAACCATGCCAGTTTCCTGAAACAGGAGAAACAGGTTGGGAAAACAGAGTATGGCTGACCTAGTGGACATACTTGTGTTTGTGCCAAAGGAGAGACTTGGAGGGTAAAGGAAGGGGGAAATGAAATCTTTGTATTATGAGCTTAAGTAATAGGAATTTAACTTTGCTTTCATCATGTGACAAACTAAGGTGGAATGTCTTGGGATTCTGTTATGAACTGCTGGGCTCCATGGATATACTGGATGACTTGTACGTGGGGAGCTGCTATAGTGATTCCCATCTTACTTATTTTGAAAATGGGTAAGGACATGAGAATTTGACCAGTGCTGGGTCTGATCATATGAAGAAGCAATTACTCTATTTTGAAAGTTCTACAGAAACTGTTCCCACACATGTCTGAGTTCATAATAGTTTCTCTGTGACAGATTCGAACCCGTGGGGAGTATATTAAAGTGAACAGGTCTCATGAAGACCAATTGGACCACAGGGGTGTGTGAAGGGGGCCAGTGCTAAGCTCTGAGGAAGGATAGCTAGAGAGTATGAATAGCTGGGCATGCCCCATGGAGAGTAGAATTTAAGAAATAGTAAGGCTCAGGAGTTAGGAGTAAGGGGAAGGGCAGCAATGAAAAGAGTGATGATTAAAGGGAAACAAAACCAAAGCGGGAATCCCAGCATCAGCCTAAGTTGATTCCACCACTGTGATTCAGATCTGTCTGAACCAGAAAAGACTGAGTGAGGAGTTGGAGACATCAATTATCTGAATAGCAAGGGGTAAGGGTAGAGGGCTAAAAACACAAAGATTACTTGAAAGACTGTAAAGTAAATTAGACCTGAAATCCTCTCCTCTTACTCATTCATTTGTTCATTCTTTTGTCCTCTGGAGAAACTGAATTAGACTCCTCACTCAGTATTTTCTGGGGTTCTGTGGTATACATTTGCTTGCTTATTATTATTATTGTCCCCTTGCCCTCAGCCCCACCCCCCATTAGGTTTCTGCTTTCTTTGAACTGCTCCAACAGTTGTTGCTTGTCTTTTACCTGCCAGATTCAAAGATTTTGTTGACCGTGTTTGAGTGCTATTATCTTTTCTCCCATGTTCTTTGTCCTCATTGATTTATATCATTTAATATTGCTTTGCTGTCATTTTAGTGGTGTTTCAGGAGGAAACTGTATTTTCAGTCCACATTTTTTTTTTAAAGATTTTATTTATTTATTTATTTGACAGACAGAGATCACAGGCAGGCAGAGAGGCAGGCAGAGAGAGGAAGGGAAGCAGGCTCCCTGCTGAGCAGAGAGCCTGATGTGGGGCTCGATCCCAGGACCCTAGGATCACGACTCGAGCTGAAGGCAGAAGCTTTAACCCGCTGAGCCACCCAGGCGCCCCACAGTCCACATTTTTAATAAGGTGTTGCCAGTAAGACTTTTGTTAAGGGGTCAGACATGTCTGACTGGCTCACTCTTTCCAGGATTCTTCCCAGTCACCAAGAACAGGTGGGAGCTGGGAGGAGGCATCTCACTGAAAATGGGAATTTAAAGTTGAGCATTCTGAAGCATCAGGCACTTCTGTCCCTGGCTCTGCTCTTAGGACAATGCTTTCACTGCAGCCCTCTCAGGTGGTTTTTTTCCTCCCACAGTCCTATTACTGATCAAGAGTTGGAAGTAGATGTTCTTCTTGTTCCTTATCACTGTTTCCAGACATTTCTCTCTTTGTATTCCTTTAAAACTCCCCAGCTTTGAGTCTCATGCCATCAAATTGTATCACTTATTTCCCTTCATTATTGCTGTCATCCATAAAAATCTCTGGGTCATTCACTCTCATTTCTCAAAAAGATTAGCTCTTGGCTCATTTCACTCCCCACAACACTACTCCTGATTTAATTCTTGGTGATTAAATTACGTATGTGGATAATCCTTTCAACACCCTGACATATTCCTTGAATAACAGTGTTCCACTAATATTATCCTCTCCCATTCCTGCATTCATTCCCATGGTCATACCTTTGATTTTCTTAGTTCCCAAAACTAACCCCTCCATAATGTCAGGCTGATGTATCTCACTGTCTGACCACTACCTTTTATCTCCCAGCCTTCTAGTAACTTGATTTCAACACTCTTTTGACTACCACCTTTCATTGTCCATACCCTTCCTGAGTTCCTTTCCTCACTTCATAACCAGTTTAGATCCCAGGATCAGTCAGTATAATGATTCACTTGCATATACTTTTAACTCCATTTACCCTCTCTTTTTGTCATTTCACAAAACCACAATATTGGTTAAAGCCAGTTCTTTGCCTAAACCTGTGCAGTAACCATGCTGATTGGTCTCACTTTATTTTTTTAAATGTATTTTACCCTTTTTTATTTTAAGTATAACTAACATACAGTGTTATATTAGTTTCAGGTGTACAATATAGTGATTTAACAGTTCCATATATTACTCAATGCTCATCAAGATAAGTGTGCTCTTAAATCCTCTTCACCTATTTTACCCAAGCCCCCTCCTACCACCCTTCTGGTAACCATTTGTTCTCTACAGTTAAAAGTGTGTTTTTGGTTTGTCTATCTTGTTTTCCCCTTTGTTCATTTGTTTTGTTTATTAAATTCCACATGAGTGAAATCACATGGCTTTTGTTTTTGTCTGAGTGTCTTGTTTTGCTTAGCATTTATACTCTCTAGATCCATCCATGTTGTCACAAATGGCAAGGTGTTCTTTTTTTATGACTGAATAATATTTCTGTGTGTGTGTGTGTGTGTGTGTGTGTGTGTGTGTGTACATACTCCATCTTTATCCATTCATCAGTCAATGGGACACTGGGACTGCTTCCATACTTTGGATATGGTAAATAATCCTGCAGTAAACAAAGGAATGCATATATCCTTCAAATTTGTTTTTGAATTCTTTGAGTAAATACCCAGTAGTATGATTACTGGATCATAGGATAGTTCTATTTTGAATTTTTTGAGGAACCTGCATACTGTTTTCCACATTAGCTGTGCCAGTTTGCATTCCCACCAACAGAGCACAGGAGTTTTTTTCTCCACATCCTTGCCGACACTTGTTTCTTGAGTTATTTTAGCAATTCTGACAGGTACGGGGCAATATCTCATTGTGGTTTTGATTTGCATTTCATTGATGATGGGTGACGTTGAGCAACTTTTCATGTGTCTTTTGACCATCTGTATGTCTTCTTTGGAGAGATGTCTATTCATGTCTTCTGCCCATTTTTAATTGGATTTTTTTACTGGTGCTGATTTGCATAAGTTCTTTATATATTTTGGATACTAACCCTTTATTGGATATGTTATTTGCAATTATCTTCTTCCATTTGGTAGGTTGTCTTATGGTTTTGTCAATTGTTTCCTTTGCTGTGCAGAAGCTTTTTATTTTGATATAGTCCCAATAGTTTAGTTTTGCTTTTGTTTCCCTTGCTTCAGGAGACATGTCTAGAAAAATGATGTTATGGCTGATGTCAGAGAAATTACTGCCTGTACTCTCTTCTAAGATTTTTATGGTTTAAGTCTCACATTTATTTTTTTTTTAAATTCCATTTTTTTTAAAGATTTTATTTATTTATTTGACAGAGAGAAATCACAAGTAGACAGAGAGGCAGGCAGAGAGAGGGGTGGGGGTGGGAAGCAGGCTCCCTGCTGAGCAGAGAGCCCAATGCGGGACTCGATCCCAGGACCCTGAGATCATGACCTGAGCCGAAGGCAGCGGCTTAACCCACTGAGCCACCCAGGCGCCCCTAAGTCTCACATTTAGATCCTTAATCGATTTTATTTTTGTGTATGGTGTAAGAAAATGGTCTAGTTTCATTCTTTTGCAAGTAGCTGTCCAGCTTTCCAGCACCATTTGTTGAAGAGATTGTCTTTTTCCCATTGCATATTCCTGCCTCCTTTGTTGAAAATTAATGTGATTGGTCTTACCTTAAATTCATGTCCATATCTCTTAGACCCTTACTGCTGCCCAACATTGTATCTTCCTAGTCATTCCCCTTCCCATTGTCCTAGATCAGAGCTCCACTAACTTTTTCTGTAAAGAGCCAGATAATAAGTATTTTAGGCTTTGCATGTCATGCAGTCTTTTTCACAACTAATCTACTCTGCCATTTTAGCAGAAAGTACATAGGCAAAATGTAAATGAGTTGAATTTGAATTTTATGTAATCTTTATGTTGTCACAATATAGTATTCATCTTTATTTTTCCCCCAACCATTTAAAAGTATAAAAATTATCCTTAGCTTGCAGGCGATATAAAAACAGGATTTGGCCCCCAGCTGTAGTTTGCTGGGCTATGTCCTAGGTTATTTCATACCTTCTTTACTTCTCAAATTTCTAACACTTCTTTCCCCATTCTCACTCTTAGATGATTACTTTGCTTTCAATTTCATTCATGAAATAATTGTAACAATCACCACCCCCACCATATCTACCCCTTTATTGGAATCTGTATGCATATATGCAGCTTTCCCTTCTGTTACTGTAGTACAGTACCATACCATTGTGTAACTTAACATGTTTGTTTATTGTCTGTCTTCCCCTCTAGAATCTTAGTTCCAAGAAGGTAGGGAGTTTTGTCTTTTTATATACTGATGTATACCCAGTACTGAGAACAGTGTTTAGCATGTAAGTATTCAGCAAATACGTGAATGAATGAACACTAGCTACCAGACTAGCAAGCAGAAGTTTGGAGGAATTTTTCTCCAGAGAAAATTACCTTTCCTTCCAAGAGAAAAACTCACCTATTTTGATACTTGGAGATCTCCTTGAGCTCACTAAGTGGTAATTTTAGAAACTCTTTGAAAAAACACCCACAATAACAAATCCCCACTTTATGGGATTGACTCAGTATTTAATATGCATATATGATGTGTACATGCATAAAACCAAAGTTTCACAAAATAATTTTTTTTAAAAGATTTTATTTATTCATTTGACAGAGATCACAAGTAGGCAGAGAGGCAGGCGGAGAGAGAGGAGGAAGCAGGCTCCCCGCTGAGCAGAGAGCCTGATGCGGGGCTCAATCCCAGGACTCTGGGATCATGACCCAAGCCGAAGGCAGAGGCCTTAACCCACTGAGCCACCCAGGCACCCCTCACAAAATAATCTTTATATGTTATATAATATTTTCCATTCTATTCTGTCATTTGGGACAGGTGGGAAGAAGGTTGGTTGTAACTGACTAATTTATTTCACAGATCACTAATGGGTTTGCAACCAGAATTTCGAAAAATACTGCAGGGTGTCCTAATTACAAGCCTTGTCATGTACATAGGGCTTCCAATCAGCTCTCCTTCTTAAACACACTCTTACATATGAATGGATGGTCAAGGATCTCCAGACATTTAAGAAAAGTTTCTAACACAAAAGACAGAAACAAGGACTGAAAAACTCAACACAGACAATTCAAGAAATACAACATTAGAAATATTCTCAGATAAATAAGATATTGCATACCCCGATGGAACAGAATGCTATTTAAAGGGTGAGGGAAGAGTGGACAAGAAGGTACTCTAGTAAATGTAAGACAGGATAATTTAAATGTAAAAATTTAAAGGAAGACTTGGAATATGGAAATCTTGCAGAATAAAAGAAGTAGAAAAGAGAAGAAATGATAAATTATCCTAGGACAAAAACTGTACAGCAGGCTTAGAGAACAACTAATCCAGAATGAAGGATAATGATCGACTCCTGGAGGGTTGTCTCCAGTTTGAAAAATAAACTGATAGGCTACCTGATGTGTTTGAATGTATTGAGAGTTTTAGATAAATGAATTATAGGTACTTAAGTGCTAGCCACTTAAAGCATGGAAAAAGAGGCAATGGCTAATTTCAAAAAACCAAAATATAATATTATGCTAATGGAACCAACTATGAATAATACATACAGTCATAATAATATATTGAGATTATTTACCTAAAGTGATAGAGATACATTGAAGGATAGAGAAATAATATATGTGTTTCAAGAGGGCATTAGAGTATATATGCATAGTCTATTTCTTTTTTTTTTTAAGATTTTATTTATTTATTTGACAGAGATCACAAGTAGGCAGAGAGGCAGGCAGAGAGAGAGGAGGAAGCAGGCTTCCCGCTGAGCAGAGAGCCCAATGCGGGGCTCGATCCCAGGACCCTGAGATTATGACCTGAGCCGAAGGCAGAGGCTTAACCCACTGAGCCACCCAGGTGCCCCTGCATAGTCTATTTCTTCTAAGAGTAAGTAGAATAATAGACCAAACTGAAAAATCAAGAACTAGTTATAAGTGTATTATTATGGAGATACATCCCAGAAGAGATAGCTAAAAGATAAGAAAAAGGTGGTTCAATTTTTTAAAATATATAATGTTGGTAAAAATAAATAATGTATTTCATGTATTTGAAAATCTTAGGGTTTAGAGAGGAGGGACTGTTTTCCTCAAGTGTTACCTTAGGACACTGGGAAACCAACAATACTCATTTAGCATTCCTCTGAAAGTTTTAAAATTCTCCCTGCGTTGGTACTAAACCTTGTGTTACTTTGGTATTCTAGGGATTTCAGTAATTTATCAGCAATAGGGGGACCATCTCTAGGAACAGACAGTATTCTGGCCCTATACATTATTGTTATCAAGGTGGGGACCAGCAAGTGATGTGGCATGGCACATGTACATGGCTTTACAGGAAGTGAAGGACAGAAAATCTCATGGAAGGAGGTCAGGTAGGAGGAAGCATCCTGGCCAGGCACATGGTAAAGGAGATGGCTCATAGAAGACATTCCTGGGTATGTTCAGAAATAACTGATAGAAACTGGTTGTGTGTGTGTGTGTGTGTGTGTGTGTGTGTTGTGTCGTGTCATGTCCTGCCATAACCACATAGAAACATTCCTGGGTATGTTCAGAAATAACTGATAGAAACTGGGTGTGTGTGTGTGTGTGTGTGTGTGTGTGTGTGTGTGTGTGTGTGTGTGTGTGTGTGT
>NW_019154152.1:5373170-5459794 GCF_002288905.1 Enhydra lutris kenyoni
TGTGTTTGTGTCCTGCCATAACCACATGGAAGACATTCCTGGGTATGTTCAGAAATAACTGATAGAAACTGGTTGTGTGTGTGTGTGTGTGTGTGTGTGTGTGTGTGTTGTGTCGTGTCCTGCCATAACCACTAGAGGCACAATCCAAGGAATCCATCATCACTGATGCTGTGCATGACTCTGTTCGTTCTGGACTGGCATGGCCTGGGAAAGTGTTGAGCAGATCAAGTAAGGTGGGAAAAATAAGAAGGGGACATCCAGAAAGCTGTTTGACCACTGGAGGGGAAAGAGGGTGAGGGGGTGCCGACAGACCTGGCAAAACCATGGTCCCACATACATAAAACTGGTCCCTTCTGCTTCCTAACCTTCTGACTTCCACACTTAAATCCCTCACCAGGGAATTTTTCAGGCCTCACAAAGAAGTGAGAGGGCCCAGTCCGGGTGGGAGGGTGCTCCTGGACCTGTGTCACTCCTTAAAAAAGAATGAAGTAGAAAAACTTAGTCACAGGGAAGCAAGGAAAAGGGAGGGGAAGGGTGGGTATTAAGGGAAGATTGGGGGCTAAGTCCACCTTGCCTGTAAAAAGAACTCTGATGTGGCCTAAAGATCTAGGAAGACTCTAGGTCAGAACTCTCTCCTCTCCTGCCTACTCTGGTATCTCAGAGCCCATCCTTAGTTCTTTGGGCTCAGCATTACCTTCTCATGGCCAGAAAAGGAACTATGTAGGAACCTGGTTCTTTGACAAGACCCTGTAAGCCCCTCCCATTCACCTTTTCTCTTTTCTGGGTCCCCACAAACATTGATCAGTTTTTACAATATCCCAGTTTCCAGGTACAAAGATAAAAGGCAAGGCTCCTGCCCTGAAAAAGCTTACTGTATTTGGGTGGAGGATGGGAATATAGAGGCAGATGTGAAGACATAGTTTATATTGCACTTAAGTCAGGTTAGTCTTTCTAGCTTAGAAGACCCCTGACCTTAGGGAAAAGTGTTATTTAGGTGTGAGCAGGGCAGAACAAGAGGAACTAACCTCTTCCCTTTTCTTTTCTTTTTCTTTTTTTTTGGAGCCTCTTTATTTCTATTCCATCACCTAAAATTACTTTCATTTTCTTGGTGTATATATACCTCCCCCATACCCTTGGCTCTGGCTGTGCCAGTTCCTCCCAGTCACCCTTCTTACCGAAGCCTGAGTTTTCTTTCAGTCTCCAGCCAGGCACACTCCACTCATGGTAGCCATAGTCTATATTCTAGGACAGTGATGCCTAACATAAATATTACATTCTCTAGTATCCACATTTAAGAAGTGAAAAGAAACAAATGGAACTTTTTAAAAAAGATTTTATTTATTTGACAGAGATCACAAGTAGGCAGAGAAGCAGGCAGAGAGAGAGGGAGGAAGCAGGCTCCCTGCTGAGCAGAGAGCCCTTGATCCCAGGACCCTGACACCATGACCTGAGCTGAAGGCAGAGGCTTTAACCCACTGAGCCACCCAGGCACCCCCAAATGAAACTATTTTAATAAATTTTTTAATCCAATATATTTGAAATATTTCAACCTTCAAAATACTGAGATATCTTTTGTTTGTTTTTTTACTAAGTCTTTGAAATCCAGTGTATATTTTACACTTACTCAATTCTGACTAGCCACATCTCAAGTGCTCAATTACCGCATGTGGCTAGTGGCTATTGTACTGAACAGTTTAACTAAAATTCTGCTTCCATGAGTGTACTTGGTAATTCTTCACTAAACAGTTAAGGCCCATCAGACAGAGGCATTACCATGTATTTACTTTAAGCCTCTGTACACCAATCAAGTCCCTGAGAGAACAATTTTGAAGAGAAGGCCTGTAAGGTTTTAGCTAGAGTGAGCACTCCATTTAACTCTCAGACGTAGACAACCCTAAATTGATCCCAATCACAGATTGGGATTAGCAATCACAGATCCACAGTGCCTCATAGACACATTTAACCCCAAGTGTCTCCAAGGTTGTTCCCTGGCCAGCAGAACACCCACAAAAAAGACTTAACATTTCACTAATTGGACAGTACCTTCACAGAGCAGCCTGGAGGGGCTATGATGAAAGGGCATCCAGTCCTACCCCTCTGTTCCAACAGGGACTAGGCACCACTTGCTACTTGAGATTGAAAGGGGCTAAATGAATTTGGCACAGTATCAAACACACTGTGTTAGATTCTGGTATCAACAATAATCACATGGGAGGGGCACCTTACTGGCTCTGTCCTAGAGCACACGACTCTAGATCTCAGGATCCTGAGTTCCAGCCCTTGAGTTCCGTATGCTAGATACGGAGCCTACGTAAAATAATTTTTTTTTTAAAGTAAAGGAGAGTCATACGGGAGAAAAATATCAAAAAATTTTCTAATTAAAACATTTCCACAAACTAGGAAAAGAACTACCTTTAACTGCTATTGTTTAAATAAAGAAACATGGGTATTCCATGCGAGAATTTGAAATCCATAGATGAGTTCAATCTCCTCAGAGTGAACCAAGAACCAGAGGCCCAGAAAAGGTAAGTATTTTGCCCAAGGTCATCCAGCAAATCTGTAGCGGTGGTAATGAGCTCTGTATCCTTTCTACTATCCCGCTCCACACTATCTCCACTCACTGAAAAATATTTTAATTGGAGACACTGTGCCATCTCCAGGGTTCTCTTAAATTACCTGCAGAGGATGACCCACACTAGGAAGACCGGTCAGCGCTCCCCGCAAACTCTGACTTAGAGGTCAGCCGCCCAGAAGAGGATGGTAGCGTCGCAATTCCCCACCTTCTGGATTCCCGGGCGGAGGAGGCTACTGGGGGCGGGGGCGGGTGTTCGCCAACTCCACACCTTCCGGAGCCTGGCCAGACCTGGCCCGGCCCAGCCCATTCGCGCCGCTGCGGCCCAGTTCCTGCAGCAGGCTGGGCCTAAGCCGTCAGCACTCACCGCGACGCAAGCCGGGAGACCTAAACAGAAGCCAGGGCCGCGAAAGCAGAGATTGTTAGAAACCTGCGTCCGGGAAGCGCGTGCGTGCGTGCGGCGGGTTAGTACCCAAAGTGCCCGAAAGGACCCCCACCCTCTGGTTGGGGGTTGGCTTGCTGGGAAGAGAAGGCTCGGCCAGTCGGTCCCAGAGGAGCGTCTCCACGCCTACCACCCGCTCCCGCTGCGCCGGTAGGATATGCCGCACTCTCCAGCGATCCCTGGGGCTTGGGCTCCCTCCACCCTCAGGGGTCTGGCGACGAACGGCTCCGGCCTCGCAGGGGTCGTTGGGAGGCTCGCTTCTGAGATCCCGTGTTTGCTGGGGGTCTCCCTGGGCGAGAGGACTTCCCAGGGCACTGGCGGTCCACAGCCCCCGCTGCTTCTGCGCCCAAGAAAGACAGCCTCGCGCCTCAAAGCTCTGCTGGGCCGAGGCTGCCCGGCTAGAGGCGCCCCCTTCGTTTTCCTTGCGGGAGTGTACGCCGGACAGGCGCGGGCACAGCGCAGCCTCCGGGCCCTGCGCACCCGGAACCGTTTCCGGGGCGGATGCTTTTTGTAGCTGACCCGGCGCGGTCGGTGACGCCAAGGCCCAGACGGAAGTGCGGGCGGAGGAGCCCGAGCCCGAGCCGGATCCCGAGCCGGAGCCCCAGCCGGGAGCAGGTCTCGGGGGCTCCGGGCTGTGGGAACCGCTGGGCCTGGCAGCGATGGCGACCCTGTGGGGAGGCTTCCTTCGGCTTGGCTCCTTGCTCAGCCTGTCCTGCCTGGCGCTCTCAG
The DNA here is from genome assembly GCF_002288905.1 of Enhydra lutris kenyoni. Taxonomy (NCBI): domain Eukaryota; kingdom Metazoa; phylum Chordata; class Mammalia; order Carnivora; family Mustelidae; genus Enhydra; species Enhydra lutris. The sequence continues at coordinate 5,376,914 of NW_019154152.1, forward strand.
TGCTGCTGCTGGTGCAGCTGTCAGACGCCGCCAAGGTGAGTCCGCCCAGCCTTCGCTCCAGACCGGAGCTCCTCCCCTCCTCCGGCCCTGCGGAAACTGAGTCTGTCAACCTGCTCCCTACCCATTCCTCTCCCAGCCCTGCTGGCCCGACCCCTAGCTTCACAGCCCTTGCAACACCCCCATACTGCCTGACAGCACCAAACTGCCTGCTAGCACTCTAGCCCTCCATCCCTGACATTGTGACAGTCACTGCCCCCACTGCCACCCGTAGCCCTGACACTACTCCCCTCTTTCCCGCCGGATACCCCGCCCCCGTCCCCAGCTCCACCCAGTCTTCACAGTGCCCACGGCGGGGACGCAAATCCTCCACCTCCTAGCCATTTCCCTTCCCAGCCCCGACAGCACCCACCTCAAACTTTACAACCTTTCCAACTCTGAGAGCCTTTAACTTTCCACCCTTAAGCTCCTTAAGTCTACCACCGTCCTCCACCTGCCTCACAGACAGCCCTCTTCCTGCCCCGCCCCCGTTCCCTAAATCAAAATTACTAGAAGCCCCCAACTCACGGAGATCTTCCCGGTTAGGAACTAACTCATTTCAACTCATCCCTGAACCAGTTCCCTTCCCAATGTAGGAACTTGCCTCTCCTGGCAGACTTCCTTGCCAATAGGACCTACACAAAGTCTCGCCAGCCTGATATTCTGACCTAACTCCCTCCAGGATCTCTTGGCCCCCTTTTTGCCTTCTTTCTTCTGGTATTTTAGTGGAGAAGGAAGGGTCCAAACTGCAAGGCAGGTAAGGTTGTAGCCTTTCCCCCTGCTCCACTTCTGGGCCCTTCTCATGCCTCTTCATGCTACTCTTTTAGTCTGCTTCATGCTCCTACCCTCCAGACCTGCTCTGCCCTGGTACACACTTGTTCTTCCTTCTTGATGTGCTAGTTCCTTACTGGGGAAAACAGAAGGAATTCACATTAATATGATGGGAAAACAATGAAATTTGCATCTTTTAAAAATAGGAGCTTTAATCAAGAATATCTTTAAATACAGGGGCTGGGAAAGACAGGTTAAATGGGGACAGATGGGGGGGTGGTTTGATCAGGAGTTCTTTTAGAAATCTTTCCTACCTCCCACCAGCAATAGGGACAACAGCAAGTATCCTGTCTTTCAAAACATTACTGGCATCCTCTGCATATCTCCTGTCATCACTTTAAGAGTGTATTGTAATGATGTATTTATCTGACAGTCTCCATTACTAGGGTGTGTCCTCATTACTGGCAGTGACCATGTCTTACACTTATCTGAATCCACTTCATTGAGCACAAGGTCCAGCACTGAACAAATGCTCACTAAGTGGTGGCTGAATGAATGCGTTGTCAACAGCTCTGCCAGACATAGCACCATATATAGGAACAGTAGGCCTTGTCCTCTGGGGACTAATGAGCCATTTGCCTTCTCAGATAAATTCCCCTTTGCTGATGAAGCTTCTCCTAGTCCCTGTACTGATACATTTAGTCACCTCTTTCTCCACGTCTTGAAACTTGCTTTATCAGTACTTATCCTCTCTGTCTACCAGGGATTAGAAGCAAAGTTTCCTGGGAAGAGTAGACCAAACTGATCTCAGTTAGACTCCAGCTACTTCCCTTGTGTACTTCCTTTCTAAATACAGTTGAATGCCTCTACAGTTTCACCCTTCTGTAGAGTTCTGGTAGGACCCCCTTTGTCCATATTAGTGCCATTCTACCGAAGGGTGAAACGATTGTGATTAGAATTGTGACTTGTTTTGAGAGTAATTTGTAGTTTGATTATTCCTCATCCTTTTGTAATCGGATTCTTATTTGCAGGCACAGTTATTTGTCTACTGTGTCTTTTTACTGGCAGGTAGCTGTTGATAACATTAGCACAGTTGGACTGTCACGTGACCTACAAATGTCATTCATAAATCACAGATCACGTACAGGTATTATTTCAAAATAATTTTATGTAATATATATGCAGATTCATTAGCATTACCAAAAAGAAACTGTGGCTTTTATAAATTTCTGTCCGTCAAAATGAATTGTTTTAGAATATTTGACAGGGGATGCTTAGCAAAATGTATATGGTGCAGTTTTTTAAAATATTGTTGCTAACCTGTTAACAAGCTATACTAAGTTTCCATTTTTGTTGCAGAATTTCGAGGATGTCCGATGTAAATGTATCTGTCCACCCTATAAAGATAATTCTGGGCATATTTATAATAAGAACATATCCCAAAAAGATTGGTAAGTATTCTAGATTACTGAATTGCCTGTCAGATTTCTTTTTGTGATTGTCTTTGTTAGCCCAGAATGCTCATCCAATGTATTGTTTCCTTTTTAAATACAATTGACCCTTGAACAACATAGGGCTCAGGTGTGCTGAACTTGACACAGTCAAAAATCTGCAAGTAACTTTTGACTCCCCCAAAACTTAGCTGCTAATAGCCTACTGTTGACCAGAAGCCTTACCAATAAAAAAAGCAGTTGATTCACACACATTTTACATGTTATATGCATTATATACTATACTCTTACAATAAAGTAAACTGGATTAAATGTTACTAAGACAATCATAGGGAAGAGAAAATACATCTGCAGTACTGTACTGTATCTACTAAAAAAATTTGCATACAAGTGGACCCATGCATTTTAGCCTGTTGTTCAAGGATCACCTGTATTTCTTGTTAAGTGTGTCAATTCCACTTCTATTTGAAAAAGTGAGAGTAAGGCACTGAGTGTGTGACATAAACATAAAGGAATATAGCCAAAACACTAAGCCCCAAGTAGGGAGGGTTTTGTAATGGGCAGAGCTGATTTCGTGGCCCCTACACTGGCCATAGCTCCCTTCCTGTGCCCTCTTAAATTTTAGTCTCTCTTGCTTTTCTGTGGAAGGTAAGCAAGCCTCCTTTATCTGGGTTATACTTTGCACAACTTGTAGGTTTTAATGATATATTGTCAAATATAGGAGACTATGTTTAAAAGTGTCAAAAGGAGGGGCATCTGGGTGGCTCAATCATTAAGCGCCTGCCTTCAGCTCAGGTCATGATGGGATCAAGCTCCACATCAAACCCCACATCAAGAACCACATCAGGCTCCCTGCCCAGCAGGGAGCATGCTGCTCTCTCTCCCACTCCCCCTGCTTGTTTTCCCTCTCTCGCTGTCTCTCTCTCTGTCAAAAAATAAGTAAAATCTTAAAAAAAAAAAAAAATTCAAAAGGCTCAGGAAGGAATGGGAATGAGCCACGTATATCATCGTTTCCCTGTTGGTGTGCTGTGGATTTACCTATATCAAGAAGTTGCTCCTTCAGCCCTTGGAGTATCAAGCAGACCTGTGATGACTGGGATCTTGACTCACTAGTCACCAGCAGCCTTCTCTATTTATGGATCTTACAAATGATAGCTTTTCTACATACAGCGTAAAATGATTGGGAAGCAGTTTTTTTTTTTTTTTTAAGATTTTATTTATTTAGGGACGCCTGGGTGGCTCAGTTGGTTAAGCAGCTGCCTTCGGCTCAGGTCATGATCCCAGCGTCCTGGGATCGAGTCCCACATCGGGCTCCTTGCTCATCAGGGAGCCTGCTTCTCCCTCTGCCTCTGCCTGCCATTCTGTCTGCCTGTGCTTGCTCTCTCTCCCTCTCTCTCTCTGACAAATAAATAAATAAAATCTTTAAAAAAAAAAAAAAAAGATTTTATTTATTTATTTGACAGAGAGATCACAAGTAGGCAGAGAGGCAGGCAGAGAGAGAGAAAGAGAGAGAAGAAGGCTCCTTGCTGAGCAGAGAGCCTGATGCAGGGCTCGATCCCAAGACCCTGAGATCATGACCTAGGCAGAAGGCAGAGGCTTAACCCACTGAGCCACCCAGGGGCACTGAAGCAGTTGTTTTGTAGCAAGGTGGATGGGCTCCTTCTCATGTTATTGCGATGTTTTATGGTTTGTAAACATGATAGAATATTGCTGGGGTAAGCATATAAGAAAAATAGCTCCTAGTGCTTGGAAATTTTACATGTACCTGATTTCATAGCTAAATAATCAGCAAAACTTTGAAAGCAAGATTAAATTCATTTGGTTACAATATTTCAGGTTGACCTTGAAAAAGAAAAGGCGGCCTTTGAGCATGTTTCTTTTTTTTCTTTTTTTTTTTTGAGCATGTTTCTTTTTTCTGATGCCATTTTCTGTTCTTCCAGTGGTATATATATAGTTCAATCTGATATTAGATAAGCGTATTCTTGAAAACTTCTTCTGAACTTCTGTGCTCCACTTTAAATTGTCTCACATTAAAAAGTGATTTAGGGCGCCTGGGTGGCTCAGTTGGTTAAGCAACTGCCTTTGGCTCAGGTCATGATCCTGGAGTCCCAGGATCAAGTCCCACATTGGGCTCCCTGCTCAACAGGGAGTCTGCTTCCTCTTCTAACCTTCCCTCCTTCATGCTCTGTCTCTCTCTCAAATACATAAATAAAATATTTTTTAAAAAGTGATTTAACTATATTCTTATAGATTTTATATCATCAAGTTACTTTTATGATACAAGAAAGCTCATATAAGTTTTTAAGTTATTCCTATACATTTTCCAAATACACTGAGCACTTATAATTAGTTTAATCTATTATCAGGAATAGAATGTGATGTCTATTATTTGAGTGGCAGGTGAATTCACTGTTCAAGTGTTTAGCGCTAATCTTTTCACTGACTTTTTATAATTCCAGGTTCAGACGGAACCATATGGCATTCACTCTGGCTTTTGGTCAAAATAGGGAGCTTTGAAAGAAACAGTTGAAACAACTTTGCGATTTTTTCTTTCCCCTCTCTTTGCTTCCTTCCTGCAGCTCAGCCTTTTACTGGAGATAAGTTCTCAGCTGTTAACTGGTTTCAGAAGGGTAAGCAGGTTATGATCAATCAGGGTGTTATGACTTTACAAAGCCTCCGATACCTGTTTGGTCCTAGATACAGTTTTACCTTCTGGCTTCCATTTTCTCCCATTTTTAGCTTTAATTCTTTATTGACTTATGCTGTCTGACAGAAGGAAAGTTTGAGTTCTGTGGTTTGTGTTTGGGGTGTGACGTTAGCTGATGATAACCTTGTTTTGGCACTAGGGGGAGGTGTTGCCTAGTTCTCAGAGTGGTTGAATTCTGTGTCTAGGTTCTGTGTTTTTGACTAGCCAGCCAGAACCAACCTTCCTGTCCCATAGTACACAACTTTTGCACAGGGCTCAGTATCTCCTTGTTATTAAACTATATCTGTACTTAAAAAGAAACATTCAATACTCAGCACTTAGTTCCCCCAAGTAATTCCTAGGTATTATTATGGAGGCTCTGAAGCTGAAATGGGAAACTAGGAGGTAAGTCTTATTTTCCTGAGGTTCAGAGAGCTACAGGAGAGCCAACCTAGGTGGTAGGAACCCTGGGTTCTGGTCTTTTTAGCTTCTAATCTACTCTGTGACCCTGTGCAGGTGGCTTCTCTGGAAGTGTTGGCCTGGATGACCTCTGTGATTGAATGGGATTTAGCTTCCTCTGTCCATTTCATGTCTGTATCAAGTGGGATACATTTCTGGTTTTGTTATATGCTTGGAACAGATAAAACAAACTTGTATGGTGTGAGTGTGGAACCTTACATACTACCAGTTGAGGCTTATTTTTTCATTAGTATCTTTGTTAAAATCAAATTACCTGTTAGGGATAACTGATTGAATTTTTATCATTTATGCCATTTTGGGTTTTCTCTCTTATACCATGGCTCAGAAGGAGCAGGACATGAAAAAGTAGATTTTGCCAGGCAGAGGGAAAGATGTAGCTTAGAGCATTGGGTGCCCCTAAGAAAGATGTGGGGAATGAGACAGGATCCTATCATGGTTCTTCAGACAGTCAGAAGTGCCCGAGGGAGAGATGACAAAAGAAAATTACCCAGCAGTTGACGGGACAGGAGAGTTTTGCCTATTTTTGCTGAAAGTGAACAGAGTAATAGGCTCTTAATAGTTGGGGAAATTAATAATTTAATTATTTCCTAGAATTGGCAGGTTTCTGGGAAAAGATTTGGGGGGGGAGAGATTTTTTTTTATAGAGTTGCTTTTTTCATAAGCCATAAATAAGTGGCCTAGAAAATGGGGAAAAAATAAAGAACATCCAACAACAAAAACATTTAGCCTTCTATTATTTTTTATATACTTCTTCTGGGTAATCAGTTTTCATTTTTAAATATTTTTGTTGTCATAATCCTATTTCTCCATGTTTTCAATAGGCTTTTGCTCATTTAGAAAGATAATTTTTTTAAGAAAGTAATTGTTTCTTATTGCACTTTTGACCTGTTTCCAGAGTTTCAGAATTTAGCAACTGTTCAGTGTGATTAGCCATGCATATACCACTCTGTGGCAGTTAAGATTGATGTTAATTCATAAAAGAGAATCTTATATTTGAGCAATGCCCCAAGATACTTTAAATCATTTAAAGCAATTTTTTCTTGGTAAATGAACAAGTCTAAATATAACTTGATGTGCTAAGTAGGTTTTGAACCCATCTGAGATTTTTCAGGTGCATTTTGTAACTGTTAACAGCAGCACTTTTGGAAATAGCTACTACATATGTGTGTTTTTGGTTCTTAGACTGTTAAATCTCACCAAATTGTTAATACTGAGGGAGCAAATGATTTCACTTCCCTTATTATTTGTTCCTTAAATTCTTAAGTTCAGTGATTATTCTGGATCTCATGAAAGTTTTGATCAATATAAGTAGAAAATCCAGGTAGGCCAAACAATATTTTATCCTCATTTTTTCAGCGATTGCCTTCATGTTGTGGATCCCATGCCCGTGCGCGGGCCTGATGTAGAAGCATACTGTCTACGCTGTGAATGCAAATATGAGGAAAGAAGCTCTGTTACGATCAAGGTAAATAAAAAAATTTCATCTGCTTCTGGAATAGTTTTTGATGGTATCTAGACAAACAAGACAATTTTGGACATCTGAATTCTATTTCATTCACTCAGTCACTGTTCTTCCCTCTCATCCCCACCATCCACTAACCCCTTCCTTCCTTATCCCCAATACCAGCCCCATAGGAACCGTGGGTCTTTTCTTTGCCTGCCTCATTGAGATGCTCTGTGGATTGCTTAGGACATGTTACGTGGATGTGATATGTGAAATGGCACAAAATGCCCTGCGTGTAATTAGCATATCCTGAAAGATATCCCAGCTTTTCTATGAGCCACATATGCCAGAAGCTGGTGAGAGCACAGCATGACTAAGCCCTTTTCTTCCTGTCCTCTCAACCCTTGGCAGGGGATGGAGGTGGGAATAAATATATATATATATATATATATATATATATATATATATATGGACTATTCTAGAAATATTTCTGGATTCTAAGATTTCCTTTCTTTATTTTTATAGGAAATAGAATGTAGATCACTCTCGTCACCATTTGTACCTCTAATGGATTCAATTACTTTATTTTGGTGATTAACACTTCTTCTCCCCAATATTTTTATATGGAGCTTCCCATTCATTTCCCCCTGAGAAAAGGCCTGTGGGGAATCGGGTGGTTAGCTGTAACAAAGATTTCTGTGGGAGAATTCCTGCTCCAGCAGGGTGCTGTCCTGTAGAGAAATCCTCACTGTACTTTTTTTATTTTTCAGCTAAGTTTTTGATGTGTAATTTATAGACTCTAAAAGTCACTCATTGTAAGTGTACAATTGAATAAATTTTAGGAAATTTAAAACATTCCCATCACCCCAAAAAGATCCCTTATGCCCATTTACGGTTAATCTCATTTCCTCCCCTAGCCTTAGACAGTCACTATTCTGCCTTGTGTCTCTACAGATCTGAATATTTCATGTAAATAGACTCATACAACATGCAGTCTTCTGTGACTGGTTCTTTTTGGTTAGCATAATGTTTTTGAGGTTTATCCATGTTGTAGCAAGTTATCAGTATTTAATTCCTTTCTGTTACTGAATATCATTTTATTATATGAATATAACATTTTCATTATCCATTCATCAGTTGATAGACATTTGGGTTATTTCCAGATTTTTACTATTAGGAATAATGCTGTCATAAATATCTGTGCACATATCTTTGTGTGGATATATGTTTCCCTGTCAGGTAGATTCCTTAGAGAGGTAAGTTTATTTTAACCTTTTAAGAGATTGCCAGATTGTCTTCCAAAATGGTTGCTCCATTTTACATTCCCACCAACAATGTGTGAGGATTCAGTTTGCCACATCCTTGCTAACATTTGGTACTATCTTTAGTTATAGCCATCCTAGAAATGGGGGGAGAAAGGTGTCACACTGTACTTCTTGACAGCATACAGATTAAGATCTCAGGAAAATCACTGGCCTGAAATGTGTTTTTGTATATCTAAATTAATCTTTAAGAGTATTCTGTGGAAATTCATCTGAATTACATTTTTTGTTAGGGTGTTAGGGTTCTTTTTTTTGTTGTTTTGTTAGGGTTCTTTTAAGATATCTAAACACCATGCTGCTTAATCTAGGACACTGTATTCAGGTCAAAAAAGAAAACTGGTTTGTGAGTAGTGGTGACAAATGATTTGCAGTAGGTGAAGATGGAGTTTTAAAGACTCATAATAAGATCCCAAAGACAAAATGCTCTCTTTTCTCTTTTTCTTTAAATAATATTTTGGTGAAGAGTTGAGTTTATGTTGGAATCTGGTTTATATAGAAATCCTATATGCTTAGCAGAAAAATCAGTCTTCACTGTGGTTTCACTATTATTACACAAAATTCTGATTTCTTGGCTTGAATAGAGATGTAACTTAATTTCAACTTCCTTCAGGTTACCATTATAATTTATCTCTCCATTTTGGGCCTTCTGCTTCTGTACATGGTGTACCTTACCCTGGTTGAGCCCATACTGAAGAGACGCCTATTTGGACACTCACAATTGATACAGAGCGATGACGATGTTGGGGTAAGTACTTGGCATGCCTCAGCTGGTGTATGGCCAATCTCTGTCACCATCCGATATAAAGAGCAAGTGAAAAATAGTTACATATAGATGTTTCTGTGCTAGGGCAGATCTTCAACTAGGGAAGCTAAGGACTGTTCTAATTTTAGTATGTCTCTTCATGAGGAAATTACTCTGGATAGCCATCAATATGGCAGTCTAAATTGATGATCCTTGGTGACTGTGCTGTATAAGGCTTTGCCCTTTAGTATCAAGGGCACAATTTTCATTGCCTTTCCATGTTTACACTGAGAAAAGCTTCTGAGATAGATTTCTCCCCAAGCTCCTGCCTGGATACTGTTCCTGGCAACATGACCAAATATATAGAAGGCAAAGAGGCTTTAGTGAAGGGAAGCATGAAGACAGTGTTCTTTTCTTAATGAAGTGCAGCTTGATAACCTGCTGATGTTTTATATTTCTTTTCTTCTCCTTAAAAAAATCTGCGATCTCTAGAGAAAAATAAAACCATCATTCCCGCTTCTCTTCTTTTCTTAAAAACACATTTCTATTTATACATATAATTGGTTTAATCAGTGTGTAAATTGTTTTGTGGTTTCCTTTTTGTATTAACATTATTTCATTCAAAAATGTCTGGTAATTAAAAAAAAAAGATGTCTGGTAATTGACATAGTCCACAAAGTTGTTATTCAGTATAGCTTAGAATTATGTTGTTTTATCATTAACCTCTTTGGGCCTATTTTCAAATTTTCCAGTATTTTATTATTCTATATATATAATTATTTTTAGAAATTACTTTTTATTTTGGATTACTTTATTGGCCTACGTTCCTTAAAATTGATAAAATTCAAGAGTTTCAAGAACCAATTCTAAAAGCTAAACCCAGGGTGAACACTTGCTTACTGTAGTCAAAAGTTCTTTTATCTTGGAATGGCTTGTGGACCTGTTGAGAAAAGATGGAATTCTCAGGGAATTCTCACTGGATGGCTTGAGTTATTACTACAAACAGAGCCTGCTTTTTGATCAATGTATTGTTATCATACAAATATCAGTTATGAATACTCAACTTATTCAGGCAAGATTTGATTTGTGTTTTGTCAAGAACTTATAAAGATACATTTCTGCTTGCCTCTTTTTTCCTTGCTTCCTTATGAGTTCGACCAACACATAATGAGTTGGACCTGTATCAGGTCCTCTGTAGGAACTAGGAATAGGGAGATGACAAAACAGAAACAGACATGTGAAAGAAATGACTAATTATAGTATGTTTCCACATTTTATTTTTAATCGTGTAAGAAATGCCGATTTGTTTTTGAAGAATTCCAGGAGGGGATTATTGATAGGCTGGGAGAAAGGTCAAGACTGGAGATCTGTTGTGGTCAAAAACTAAGCATATGGGACAAATAGGGAAAGAGAGCTAGAAGGACAGGAGGTTGTGTACCAGAAGGATTAGAGTCTCCAAAACTGTTCTCATGTCACTTCTCATTCGCATATGACAGATTTTTCTTAGCCTCAACAACACTGACATTTTAGGTTGGATAATTCTTTGTTGTGGGGGGTTTTCTGTTCATTGTAAGATACTGAGCAGCATCCCTGACCTCTACCCACCTGATGCCAATTACCCCTGTCATCCCAATCATGATAATCAGAAGTGTCCACAGATATTGCCAAATGTCCCTGGGGAACAAAATCACCCCCAGTTGAGAACTAACATATGAAAATGTTATGTATAAACTATTTCTTAATAGACATATGGATAGATAGAAAGTCTGACTTAAACTATATCCTTTACAGTATTAAATATTTGGTTCCTGATTTTAGAAATAAACAATATTAATGTAGTGCACATAGAACATAAAAGAAATGGGTGCACAAATATGTAGATGAAAACATGTAGGAAAGACATTTGATTGGTGGGGTCATGTGCTTACTAACCATTTTGTTCATCAGTAATCGATTCTGTGGATATATTAACTGAAACCATTATCTCTGAGAGTCCTGACTCTGGGCTATCTATTGAATTGATTCTGGGCAGAGAGAGGTTTTCTAACCTCTAGCTGTGAATTTTTGGTAACAACTCTGTACAAAAAAAGTTAAATTTAAATTCCTACAGTTGTTGCTTATCTTAACATGAGAATTCTTGACTGTTTATCTGCTTTTAAAAATGTCTTTGTTAAATTCTCAGTTACATTCTTTCATTTTTGTTCACTGTAGAGCATTTTAAATCAAGTGAGAAGTAGTACAAATAGTTAAGAAACTCACTGCAAGTAGTCACAATATTTATCCTATCATGTATCCATGACACATCATTGCTATTATCAAAGCATTGCATTAAAACATGTTTTGTGTTTATTGTAATTTTATCAGGTGTAAAAAGAACAAACATATAAAAAGGGTAAATCTCTATTTGCATTCTTCTAGCACCCATGACCACGAGCAGCTAGTTCATTCTTGTTCTGATAGGTGGAAAATGGACCAAAAGGATTAACCGGTTTGTTTAGTCCTTTAAATTTGTTCGTTAGGAAAGTTTTTCTCCCTCTACCTTGAAGGGTAGGCAACAGGTCTATGAAATTGAGAGCTGCTCTCCTGTTAAAGTACATCCTTCTTCCCAGTCTTGTTTATGTCAAAACAAACTAATGGTAATACTGTTTTATATACAAGTTCATTGAAGCACTGTATTCCCATAGAGTCATTTTAATCTTCTTGAACAAAATCAGTGTGTTGAGATGATATGACACCAAGTCAAGGTGAGGTGAGCTAAGTCTTGTGTTCATTTGTTAGATGACCTCGGATCAGTTTATTTCCTTATGGGAAATCAAGTAATCCAACAACTTTAGCCTCCCTCATTCCTGACTTTTTTTTTTTCTTAAATCTTTGAAACATTTTGAACTTTATGAAATTGTTTTTACTATCTTCATTTGTAAGGTTAAAAATTTTAAAAATGGGTCTTCCTCTTTCCCTGTCTTGTAACAGGTGTTACCTAAATTAAGGGAAAAGTTGAGGAAATTTCAGTAAAGAAGGCAAGGAATGATTCCTTATAGAAAACTTTTTGAAGTCTTTGAAATGTAGACATTGTATAAGTGAAAGACAACCAGGCGTTGTAGCTCCATGAGTTAAAGTTGTATATATAGTTATGTGGTTGTGCATAGCTTTCTACAGACATGCTGACTCCTGCCTTGGATGTATAATAGAACTTTGGCAAACATGCATGCAAAATAATATTTCTTTCTTTGAGGCAAGGTTTAATGTAAGAGGTACAACTTGTTGACTTGGATCCTATTTTGGAACATTTAGAAGCTTTGCTAACACAGGGTGCAGGAAAAAGAGATCAAGGAAAGGGCAAACAAAGCAATAAATTAGTATTGAATGCTTTTTGTCATTTAGGCAGCTGTGTTTATATCTCTTTCATAGATAGATTAGCATGGTGGTTTCCTGTGTCATGACTACAAACATCAGTGGCATTGGTTTACTTTGATCAGGATAGGTTGGTTTTGGGTAACCCTTCAATATCCTCTTTCTTAAGGCAGCAACTCACATGGAAGCCCCTGAGTGCTCAGCAGTGAAAGATTCAGGTGTTCATCTGATAAAAATGCTCAAGTAATAAATCCTTACTGTCCTTGGTAATAGAGGGTGATTGTAGCTCTTGAGTTGCGTCTCTTCATTACAGATGGGAGGAGAGGGAAATGAAAAGGATTTTGGAAACCAGTCCATTTAGTGTGTGTGTTAAAGGTGCAGGGAAATATTAAAGCCAGTCAAGATCAGACCATCTCCCAATGGTGAATGTGGCTGGACCTAAGCTGACAAGTAACAATTCTAATATAACGGGAGTCAGGAAATTAAAAGACAAGTCTTTCCTCTGCCAGATTAGCTATATAGTATTGAATACAGCAAGGAAAAGCTCTACTTTCCATATCTGTAACATGTGAATTTTAACATGAAAGTAGATTTTCGTTCCCCTACCTGTCAGGGAAGGCTGGTCTTTAACATAAATGACCACTGTCTTTGTCTTGGTGCTTGCTTCTTATGGGAAATGTCTTTGGAAATGATGACTCATGGAAACATTTCACAAATACCTTCTCATCACTCAAGCTACTTGAACCACCCATTTCTGTAGTTGAGTTCATCCTACTACTGGCACTTGAGTGCCTGGGAGTCCTTGGCCCAAGAGATGGTCTGTTTGTAAAATCTAGCTGCTCCTATCTCTGGCTGGATAATTGCCCTTTTGTGTGTGTTGTACCCTGATAATGCCATCTCTGATGTTCACCATTCCTGGACTTGCAGGATCACCAGCCTTTTGCAAATGCTCACGACGTGCTGGCCCGCTCCCGCAGTCGAGCCAACGTACTGAATAAGGTAGAGTATGCACAGCAGCGCTGGAAACTTCAAGTTCAAGAGCAGCGAAAATCCGTCTTTGACCGTCATGTTGTCCTCAGCTAATTGGAAATCAAATTGAAGGTGATTAGAAAGAAATGAGGCAGACAACTGAAAAAAATTGACTGAGTTTTCCTGGGTTTTGTTTTACTACCCTGTTGAGTTCACCAACTCTTGCTGGGAAATTCAGAATTGGAAACAGAAATGTGCTTGGTATTTTCTTTTCTTGTTAACGTATTAATACAGACATTTTTAAGAGCACACACCTCAATGTCGGCCAATTAACCTTTTTCCTATTTGTGACTTTTACTAATAAAAATAAGCCTGCCTATAAATTATCTTGAAGTCCTTTACCTGGAACAAGCACTCTCTATTTCACCACACAGTTTTAACTTGGTTTTCAAGATAATTTTCAGGTGTTTTTTTTTTGTTGTTGTTGTTTATTTGTTTGTTTGTTTTTCTTTCTGGCAGGGGAGGGCAGGGATGCTGGGAAGTGGTTAACATAACTTTCCTCAAGTCACTTTACCAAACAAGCTTTTGTAAATAGATTCAACATTCTATTTTCAAGTTTCATTTCTATTTTGCAGTGTAGCCAGCCTCATCAAAGCCCTGACTTACCCATTTGAATTTTGCACTGACTATATTATCTAGGTATCTGGTTGGCCTGTGACTGCACTTCATGGTAAAGTGGATCTGAACTACCTGGTGGCTCTTCATAAAATGCATATTTTCTTCATGTACTGTGATGTCTGATGCAATGCATCCTAGAACAAACCGGCAATTTGCTGGTTTGCTCTACTGACTAAACATAGTCCAGTGTGTGTGTGATCTTTCTCATCTTCTAGTATCTCTAAGGATGAATCCTAAGAGCTTGGACACTTGCAATAAAGGAATTTTCTTTGAACCCCAAGCATCTCTGGATTGGTGACATACACACATTTGTCAGCGTTTCCGGTCAGGTGGAGAGGCAGCTGTTTGAGCTCTAGTGTGTGCAGCTTTGAACTAAGACTGGAGTTCCTTTCTGGGTGCCTCTCTCTGAGAGGTATAACAGTTATTGGATAACTGGCTTTTTTCTTCCTATGTCCTCTTTGGAATGTAACAATAAAAATAATTTTTAAAACACCAGTGTTTCTCTCCTCCTTTTTGCCGTATAATAAACTCAAAGATACAAAGACATTTGGTACCCTGTTATAAGACTACTGTTTTATAACAGTGTTTCATCATAAAATATCGGTACTAAATTATCTGAGTGTGCATGTGCATGTGGAGAAAAAGGAAGAAAGTAGAAATGTATGGTACTTAGATGGGGCTCTGAAAGTATAAAAATATTATTTTGATGAACTGAGAGATTAAAATTCATGAAGAAAAAAATGCATGAAGGATGGCTTATTCAAAGAAATTCTTGGCAAAAAGTTATAAATAAATCACATTAAATTAGTAAGGTTGAGGTTTAAGGAGTTCTTAATAGGTTATTCGGTTAGTAAAAAAAAAAAAAATTTTAAACCAACAAACCAAACCTGAAATTACTGATTTTATTGTTAGTGTTTTTTTTTTAAACAGATTTAAAAAAAATATTTTATTTATTTATTTGCTAGAGAGACGAGGGTGAGCACAAGCAGGGAGAACAGCAGGCAGAGGCAGAAGCAGGCTCCCTGCTGAGCAAGGATCCCAGGACCCTGGGATCATGACCTTAACCCCCAGCAGATGCTTAACTGACTGAGCCACCCAGGCATCCAGATTTTATTGTTAGTATTAAAAGATGTAAGTAAGTTCAACTACCAACCAAGTGGAATAAAATTACTTAAAATTTAAAAGAACATTACTTAAAAATGTAAGTCTAAGTGAACATTCAAAAATCAAATCTATCACAGCAACAGGCTAAAGAAGAAAAATGACATGATTCTATTAATAGGTGCAAAAAAAAAGCATTTGACACAATCCAACACCCATTTATGATTAAAAAAAAAAAAACAAAACTCAGTAAACTAAGAATAGAGGAGAAATCCTTTAACTTTATAAAGAATATCTACAGAAACCTATAGCTAACATCACACTTAATAGAAACAAAAACTTTCCTGTTAAGATGAGGAATAAGGCAAGGACACCCTCTCTCATCACCTTCTTTTCAACATCAAACTGCAAATTTTAGCTAATACAATAATAAGAAAAGGAAATAAAAGGTATGCAGATTGGGAAGGAAGAAATAAAACTATCTTGTTTACAGATGACATGATTGTTTACGTAGAAAATCCTAAAGAATTGACAAAACCCTATAACTCCTGGAACTAAGTGATTATAAAAAGGTTGCAAGATGGAAGGTTAATATACAGAGGTCAATTGCTTTCCTATATACTATCGATGAACAAGGGAAATTAGAAACATAGTACCTTTTACATTAGCACTCCCAGAATGAAAAAGGTATCAAATCTAAAAAAATATACATGAGGAAAACTACAAAACTGATGAAAGAAATCAAAGAACTAAATAAATGGAGAGAGATTCCCTATCCTCGGATAGGACGGCTCAATATTAACAAGATCTTAGTTCTTTCTAATGATCTATAGATTCAACACAATCCCAGCCAAAATCTCAGCAAGTTGTCTTGTAGATATCAACAAACTGATTCTGAAGCTTATACAAAGAGGCAAAAGACCCAGAAAAGCCAACAGAGTATTAATGGAAGAGAACAAAGTTGGAGGACTGATGCTAACTCCAAGACTTAACTATAAAACTACAGTAATCAAGAGGGTGTCAGTGTGATATCGACTAAAGAATAAACAGGTAAACAGAACAGAGAGCCCAGAAATAGACCCATACAAATGTAGCCAACTGATCTTTGACAAAGGAACAAAGGCAATGCAATGGAGAAAAGCATTTTCTTTTTTTTTTTAGAGTTTATTTAATTTATTTATTTGATAGAGAGAGAGAATAAGCAGTGGAGAGAGGCAGAGCCAGAAGGAGAAGTAGACTTCCTGCTCAGCAGGTAGCATGATGTGGGACTCGATTCCAGGACCCTGGGATCATGACCTGAACCAAAGGCAGACACTTAACTGGCAGCCACCCTGGTGTCCCAAGAAAAGCATTTTCAACAGATGGTGCTGGAACCACTATACATCCACATTTAAAAAAAAAAAAAAAAAGCAAGGCACAGACCTTACACCCTTCAAAAAATTAACTCAAAATGAATTATAGACCTAAATGAAAGACATAAAACTAAAACTCCTAGAAGATAACATAGGAGAAAATCTAGATGACCTTTGATTTGGTGATAATCTTTTAGTTCAAAGACAAAAAACATGAATCATGAAAGAAAGGAATAATGATAAGTTGGAGTTTATTGCAATTAAAACTTGTACTGTGAAAGACAATGTGAAAAAAAATGAGAAGACAAGCCACAGACTGAGAGAAAATATTTGCAAAAGACATATCTGGGGGCGCCTGGGTGGCTCAGTGGGTTAAAGCCTCTGCCTTCAGCTCAGGTCATGATCCCAGGGTCCTGGGATCGAGCCCCGCATCGGGCTCTCTGCTCAGCAGAGAGCCTGCTTCCTCCTCTCTCTCTTTGTCTGCCTCTCCGCTTACTTGTGATATCTCTCTCTGTCAAATAAATAAAATAAAATCTTAAAAAAAAAAAAAAAAGACATATCTGAAAAAGTCCTATTATCCAAAATATACCAAGAACTCTTAAAACTCAACAATAAGGGGGGGCTGCCTGGGTGGCTCAGTGGGTTAAGCCTCTGCCTTCAGCTCAGGTCATGATCTCAGGGTCCTGGGATCGAGCCCCACATCAGGCTCTCTGCTAGGCAGGGAGCCTGCTTCCTCCTCTCTCTCTCTGTCTCTCCACTTGTGATCTCTCTCTGTCAAATAAATAAAATTAAAAAAAAAAAAAAAAACTCAACAATAAGGGGCACCTGGGTGGCTCAGTGGGTTGAGCCTCTGCCTTGGGCTCGGGTCATGATCTCAGGGTCTTGGGATCAAGCCCTGTGTTGGGCTCTCTGCTAGGTGGGGAGCCTGCCTGCCTCTCTGCCTACTTGTGATCTCTCTCTCTCTCTCTGTCAAATAAATAAATAAAATCTTCAAAAAACAAAAAACTCAACAATAAGACAACCTGACTATAAATGGGCCAAACACCTGAACTGACACCTCACCAAAGAAGATAGACAGAGGATAATAAGCATATGAAAAGATGTTCCACATCATGTCCTTAGGGACTTACAAATTAAAGCAACAATGAGATACCACACACCACACCTAACAATGAGATACCACACACCAATTAGAAGAGCCAAAATTCAGAACACTGACAACACCAAATGCTGGTGTGGGTGTGGAGCAACAGGAACTCTCATTCATTGCTGGTGGGAATACAAAACGGTACAGCCACTTTGGAAAACAGTCTGGCAGTTTCTTAACAAAACTAAACATGAACTTATATGATCCAGTAATCACACTCTCGGAATTTACCTAAATAAGTTGAAATCTTATGTCTACACAAAAACCTGCACATGGATGGTTATAGCAGCTTTATCCATAATTGCCCAAACTTGGAAGGAACCAAGCTGTCTTTCAGTAGGTGAATGGATACATCCAGACAATGGAATATTATTCATCATTAAAAAGAAATGAGTTATCAAGCCATAAAAATATATGGAGGAACTTTAAATGTATATTACTAAGCAAGAAGCCAATCTGAAAAGGCTACATACTGCGTGATTCCAATTCTGACATTCTGGTAAAGGCAAAACCAAGGAGGCAGTAAAAAAAAAATCAGTGGTTGTCATGTATTGGGAGCAGGGATGGATGAAAAGGTGGAGCACAAAGGCTATTTGGAGTAGTAAAACTATTCTGTATGATACTATAATGGTGGCTACCTGTCATTATGCATTTGTTAAAGCCCATAGAATGTACAACACCAAAAGTGAACCCTACAGTAAAGTACGGACTTTGAGTGATGATTCATCAATATTTGCTCATCAGTTGTAAAAATATACAATGGAGAACTGGGGGGAGATGTTGGCAGTGGGGGAGGACATACATACATAGGGGAAGGTATATATGGGATCTCTTTGTGCTTTTTCTTTTTTTTTAAGATTTTGTTTATTTATTTGATAGAGAGAGAGAGAGATCACAAGTAGGCCAAGAGGCAGGCAGAGAGAGATGGGGAAGCATGCTCCCTGCTGAGCAGAGAGCCCCATGCGGGGCTCGATCCCAGGACCATGAGACCCTGGGACCATGACCTGAGCTGAAGGCAGAGGCTTAACCCACTGAGCCACCCAGGTGCCCCCTCTTTGTGCTTTCTGCTTCATTTAGCTGTGCATTTAAAATTACCCTAAAATATAAAGTCTAAATAGAGGAAAATAAATTTTGAAAGTATGTTAATAAAATTTAGGTTCATATTGACCTTCCTGGTTATGGCCTTAATTTCTATTTAAAAGAATATTGATCAACATTATGAGACTCTTACTTACAGAGATTTTCCATAAATAATTTTGATAGAAAATCATATAAATAGGATGTATGGGAAGGCATTCTTTTTACAAAAGAATTTGTTACAAGAGTCTAGTTTTGTAAGCAAACCTTTCTACTTAGTATTGTTATGTGTTGTCATACCTACATATTAGGTAGAAAAAATAGCTAAACCAGAACTAAGCAGTTCTGTTTAACTGTAAGCTACTTTGCATATAGTTACTAAATGATCACCTATAAATCACGTTAAGTCTGACACAGCCCAAAATACAGCATCTTAGCGACAAAACAGGTAAGAGACTCTTCTTCAGAGTAGCCCACAGGGGGAGAATAGGAACATGGCCTTTAAGAAAATTCCCAGGCACAGTTGATACATGATGAATTTTATGAGCTGAATATTCCATTGTCTTAAACTATCACCTATGTCCACATGTTAAAGGGTCTGGATTTTGCTGGTGATTAGATCTTCTGGAAACGTGGGAAGTGTTTGGTTTGGAGATCAGGAGTCCTAGGTTCTGACCCCTGCTCAGCTGCGTGCTCTGCAAGCTTAGCCAACTCACAGCGTATGAGGGATTGGTTAAGAGGATTTCTAAGATTCCTGCCATCCCTAACATTCCATGAAGCAATTATATGTGCAGTTGTAGCTTTGTGGTTTTTGCATGCTAAATATTTTTAGTATCTTTGGAAAGTTGAGGTTCTTATGCTCAGCAGCACTACCGGAATCTTAGGATTTTATCTTTAAGGCCTCATCATTTATTTCCCAGAAAACAGAAATCCAAGATTTTTCCAGGATAGGTGCATTTGTTAGCTGTGCATGTATCTGGAGCTGCCAAGTCCCAGCACCAATAGTCTGTATTGCTTTCTTTTAAAAACTTGTATTCAATCTCTACAAACACTCCCATCCTCCACTGGGCTTCCTATCTTGATTCTCTTCTTTACTGCCTTTTTCATTCTATCACTCTGTTGTGTTGTGATTAGATGTTCTTCTTTGGTTAAAAGACGATCATATTTAAATGCTACTACAATGATTGGTGAACTTTTGGGAAATGCTCAATAAAAAAAAGCTTCTCATCGGTGTGTCTACAGAGACACTAAGCTTTTTTTCCCCCAAGAATTATGCATAGTCTACTTAAAGCCTAGAAACTTTTAAGCACCTGTGGCCTATATGTATATTACTCAGATTTCATCTGGATCAAGGTTTAAGACATTAAAATGATCTGTCAGGATAAAACTATACCCAAAGAACTCTGGTGTGTGATTGGCTTTGCTGACATCTGCTTTGCATTTTGATACTCTGTTGTGCCAGGTCTGGCTTGTTAAACGCCATAGGCAGAAATCAGGCTCTGCTGTTCTCAGAAATGTAGAAATACAGGCTCCATGCCCATTGTGCCATCAAATTGTAGCTTCTGCTATACCTGTTCTTGATGTCTTAACGCCTGGAATTCCTGCCTTGGGAATTTCCTGACTTTTCTCTCAACAACTTTTTATTTTTGACAGAATCTTGGCTAGTTTTTAATCTTCTAGAGATTTTTGTTTTGAGTTAATTATTTTAGGCCATTTGGTCAGTAATTTGGAATCTTTCCTTTCTTGTTCCTTCGTTTTGATCTTTGTTTTTTTTTTTAAGATTTTATTCATTTATTTGACAGACAGAGATCACAAGTAGGCAGAGAGGCAGGCAGAGAGAGAGGAGGAAGCAGGCTCCCTGCTGAGCAGAGAGCCCGACGTGGGGCTCGATCCGAGGACCCTGGGATCATGACCCAAGCCGAAGGCAGAGGCTTTAACCCACTGAGCCACCCAGGTGCCCAGATCTTTGTTTTTGTTTTGTTTTGTTTTTTTTTTTAAATGATTTTATTTATTTGAAAGAAGAGAGGGAACAAGAGCAGGGGGAAGGGGAGAAGCAGCCACCATGGGACTCCGTCCCAGGACTCTGGGATCATAACCTAAGCTGAAGGCAGATGCTTAACTGACTGAGACACCCAGGTGCCCCTGTTTTGATTTTTAATTGCACATTTCACATTTATCTCATTCCCCACCCTACCCCACCCCCATCCCCAAACCCCTATGAGGAAGAGCTTTGCCTGGTATTTTTTTACTCCTTTCATTTTTGTCTTTCAGCAGCCATACTAGATAGGATAGGCTTTTTCATACTTTCCTTTAAAGTAATACACTTCATCGTGCTTGAATTCTGGGGCTTAGAAGTTGCTCCACACATTACGTAGTGGGGCTGCAGGTTGTTGCTGTGCTCAGGTAGAGAAGCAAGGGAAAATGTTATCTGATTTTGCTCATAAACAGGGTTGGGGGGAGGAGTATGGCCTCTTTTTCTCTACACATGCCAAGCATAGAGGTCAAGCCTTCATTCTTAAAAATGCTGAAAAATCACATCCTGAGGAATGAACAGAAAGATATATTTCCCTCTTTCCTGGAGGCCCCCAGGAAGATTTCATGTTGCTTTTCCATTTTAGGTATGGTTCTCTCTCAACAAATATGCTTTGCATACATCAATGTTTGATTTTTCAGTGTTAGGGAAAATATAAACCAGGTTTTTCTGGAAGGTGCAATTTAGAAAAGGACACTGCACAAGTATTCATCTGTAAAGAAAGGAAAGAGGAAAAGAACTAATGCCTGTACATTTTTTTTTTCATTTGATCTTAACCACTCTGCAGAATAGTTAATACCTCAGTTGATCATAGGAAAAAGGTGAAGCTCAGAAAGGTTAAGAAACTTGCTTAAGGACACACAGCTAGAAAGGAGCAAAGCCAAGATTAAAACTCAAGGGTATTATAACTGAAAGAAAACTGTTCTTTTCCTACAGCATTACCCTGTCTCGCAATTAACTGGCTGAGTTGCAGTATCCCTGTAAAATCTGTTGTGGTTTTATTATTATAATCAAATGCAAAAAGTAATGGTGGTTTAATCAATGAGGTGCATGAAGACCTATTCAGAAAAAATGACTATCTTGGTGTGGGAACTCTTGGGGTGTCATGCTTTATCCTTATGTTCAATGGACAAAAAACCCTAAATAGATATACTTCATTCAATATATTTGAAGTTCTGTGTAAGTAAAAATATGTAAATTGACTGTTTTTAAATTTAGGGAGTTCCTTATTCAAAGGATCTTAAATTGCATTTTTTTTAAAGATTTTATTTGTTTATTTGACAGAGAGAGATCACAAGTAGACAGAGAGGTAGGCAGAGAGAGAGAGAGAGAGAGGGAAGCAGGCTCCCTGCTGAGCAGAGAGCCCGATGCGGGACTCGATCCCAGGACCCTAAGATCATGACCTGAGCTGAAGGCAGCAGCTTAACCCACTGAGCCACCCAGGCGCCCCTTAAATTGCATTTTTAAGAGCCAAAGTTTCCTTTCTTATTTTATTTTTGGTTTTGCCCCTGGCATATCAGGTATCATTTAAGAAGGCTATCCCCGTGAGATTGCATGATCATTAACTCCTTTGTAACGTTTCCAACATGTATTTGAATATTGTGGTATTTCAGTGTTTCCCAAACTTTAATTATTTGCATGCACTTTCATGGTCTTCATTATCTGCGTTCCACCTGTACTCTTATTCACTTACTATTTTTCTTTAAGTAATGCATTTTGCTCAAGTAGATGTATTTTTAAAAGAAATTTTTGTGTCATTCCCCTAAGTGTGAAATCAGTATAATTCAAAATTAATAGCAATCAACAGCAAACCATTATTGAATTCTAGATAGATAGTATCATTTGTTGAAGACTTCCATCTGAGGAGGATCAGAAAGCATTCAGGAGTGTGGAAGACCCTCTTACACGACTAAAGCTGTATCTTTGTAATCACCAGGATTGAAAGAGTTGAAAGGAGTTAATGAGTCAATTGACAAAGTGAGTCAGTGTTATTTAATGCTGTTTCTCTGTACCATCAAGAAATCGTCTCTTTTACTACCCACAGCGTATTGTAACCTCATATCATTTCCAAAGTAAGCTCAGAAACTAGTCATTAAAGCACAGAAAGCTTTAAAACATTGATCTCTGAGAAAGTGAACGGTACTGCTCTCTCTTGATCTGGCCAAATAAATCAACTTGGTTTGTTTCCAGGCTAAGGAGGAAACGATGGACAATCGAAGCTACTTGAATCTGCCAGAAAAGCTGCCTGCCTTCTCTGATTCTGCCCACTTGCCACTGACCAGGTCCTTCTATCTGGACCCCATGGTCACTTTCCACCTGTATCCTGATGCCCCAGTGCCATCCCCTTACTCTGAAGACCTGCCATTGCTGTCTTTTCCCAGTGATTCCCTGATCATGGAAAATTATGGTGAACCCTGCCCCTTCTCCTTCCCAGTGCCTTATCCAAATTACAGAAGGTGTGAATACTCCTATGGGCCGGCCTTTATCCGGAAAAGGAATGAGCGGGAAAGGCAGAGGGTAAAGTGTGTCAATGAAGGCTATGCCCAGCTCCGACATCATCTGCCAGAGGAGTACTTGGAGAAACGACTCAGCAAAGTGGAAACCCTCAGAGCTGCTATCAAGTATATTAATTACCTGCAGTCTCTTCTGTATCCTGATAAGGCGGAGACAAAGAATAACCCAGGGAAAGTTTCCTCCATAATGGCAGTCACCAGCCGCCACCCTGACCCCATTTTTAGAATCATTTGATTCAGTGTTTCTGAATAGAAACAAATAATTTCACAAAATGGAGTCTCTTACAGCATCATTCAGTAGTTTTTCTTAAGTGTAATTTCTGCATAGGGAGATAACAGCTCAAAAGTCCACCTGTGCTGGGTATTTCCTGACAGAGTTTCAGATGTACTGAACATGATCTTATGGGCATTGAAGAGATGTGTCTTAAGCTTTGGTGATTTCTTTTAAGAACTTTAGAGGGGCAGGAGTCCCCAGGATTCTCTATACCCCTCACCTTGCCCTTCTCACACACTTGGCCAGAGTCTCAGCTGTGAGAAACCCTCACGAGAGTATTGTAAGATCTGATCAATGAGTAATCAATGCTTGTAATGCCCTTTGCAAACACTTCGTGCTAAGTGATCACAATGAACCGCCCTTGATTTGTCAAAGTCTGGTAGTTTTTATTATTATAATTTGGGGTTGACAAGGGATATCTACATCTATACCCTATCCACATCATGATGGGAAATGTCCCGGGGCTGAAGCAAAGGTAGCTAACAAAATCTTGTCATTTGAAATTATTTTGGAGTCCTCTTTTTCCTGCAGGCAGACTTCCTCACAGCAGCTTAATCTGGGGGTTAAGAAGGCTGTGCAGTTTAAACTGCCTCAGTTTAAACTATGACTCTGGTCGCTCCTCTCCATGTCTCAGTTCTTCATCCACAGAACGAGAATAATAACAACGGCAACTATTCCCCCCTATGTTTATTAGAAGAATTAACACTACCTGATACATAAGTATTCCTAACCATTTATTATTATTATTATTAATCTTGTATTATCCATAACATCACCATTCTATAGGTTCTTCTGGCCAGAAAATGTGCAGGGGCCACACCTGTCCTTCACCCTGTGAAGGACCCTCACTGCCCCATATCTTGAAGTCTGCCTTCAAAATGTCTCTATTTCCATTCCCATGACTAGTGTCAGCTCTTCCTTCTCCCTTAACTCCCAGGTCCCATCGGTCGCCAAGCCCAGTCAAGACATCCCATACACTGGCACATTCATCTCCACTATCATCTCTGTGAAGTCTTCCCATTCCAGCCATTACTTGTTCCTTTATTTTGTACACATATTTCCTCACAGTTCCTATCCTACTATCTTTACACACGGTCTCACACACCTATCTCTTTGTAGACAGGAGCCAGTTTTATTCCTCCTATATTCCTTGCACCCAGCAAAGAGCCTCAAATCAGGTAGATGTTGTGGGTAAATATTTGGTGTTCCTATTTTCCTATTCCAGTCCTGTCACGGTTTATCTGGGTCACATCTGTCTGCACAGGATGGAGGCAGATCACTAGCCCTTAGTTTCTGCAGCTGCCTCCCTCACAGGACTCCCCTGGGATTCATGAGGACTTCCCACCTCTTCCAGCAGTGGGGAAGCCTGAGCTTTGAGGAATCGAGGCTGCGAGGACCCTTCTCTCCAGTGCTCCCAATTCGCCTTTCCCGGGAGAAACCCTCTGCCCCCTTGCCCCGCCCATGCCTCCCAAGCCCCACCCCCTCTCTCTGCACATGCTCAGTACATTCAGTGCGCTGCGTTCCCGCTGGCTCGAAGCCCTGGCAACCTGCTTGGCAACCTGGAGTCAGTTGGGCTGAGACCCTGGGCCCCAACTGTCAGAAGGGGAAGGCTGAGGTGGAAGAGTTTGGGGCCGTGGTAAGTCCCTTCGGGGTCAGACCTGGGGACTTGGGCAGGGGCGGACCCTAACAGAGCTCTGATAGGCTGGGGTAGTGGAGTCAGGTGTGTGGAGGACACGACCCTGGGGTCTCAGCTGGGGCTCGAGTTACTCCTGGAGGTCACTGGATTAGGAAGAGAGTCTGGGGCTTAGATTAGGGGTTAGGCCAGCCATATTTGTGAAGGGAAGTACTGTTTTACCCCCTGGGAGTCCCTACAACTGGGGAGGAGGAAAAAACTAACATATATTGAGCCACTGCTCAGCCAGGTGCTTTCCACTGAAGTGCGTGGTGACGTGAGCACGCAGCCGCAGACTGTGACGGATTTAGAGCTGGGTTTCTCTAAAGTCACAACACTTGTTCTTTCAACCCCTCCCCTACCTCCTGAGCTGAGGTTCCTGGAGCAGGTGATTCAGAGAACAGCCTGAGCTGGAGCACGTGGGGTCGGCTAACCCCAGAAAGGAGCCCTGCACCAGCCAGGCCCTCTCTGCTGGGCTGCGGGCTGCAACTCGGGCCATGGTGGTGCTCATTCTCACCAGGTTTCTCCTCCGAAGGCCATGGAATCCTCTGCAGGGCCTGGGACGCCTTTGGCCAAATACTGCAGTGTGGCGAGGACTCTGAAGTCCCCTTCCTGGACTGGCACTGCCCCTCCCTGGGTACTCTCCTTCACCTGCCCCTTTGCCACCTGGCACAACCCACTCTCCAGGTACTAGTCTCGGCCCCTCTGGCAGCAATGATGTGCACCCCTCTGCACCCCTCTTCCTCTCTCTGCTTGGCTTTCCATGGTGGGCCATGAGGGAGACAACTTGCTTCCTGGGAAGGCTGAAAGGGTTCTTTACGGTGTGGGCTACGATTTGCTTGTGGTGTTCTATCACTCCTGTCTAAACTGTGCTCCTTGTAGCACTGGTAGCAAGGCGGCAGATGTCGGAGTTGGCATATGCAGAGAATGCAGGCATCACCAGTTAAAGAGCCTCTAGCTCATTTTACTGTCAACTACAAGCCTCCCCTGGCACCACGTGAGAAATTAAGGTTTCTGCAACCAAGAGCTGAGGCAAGGTCTCCGGGTGCTCCTCAGGTTCCCTCAGTAACCCGGGTGCTCCTCAGGTTCCCTCAGTAACCCTCAGGGATCCTGGCCTTTCCTGAATTAAATCGTTGGTGGGCTGTCTAAAGTGTGATTGCAGAAGGGAGAGGAAGCTCAGCCCTCAGTCATACACAAGTGATGTCAGTTCCAGAGACTCGCTTGTGTCCATGCCACTCAATTCCGTCTGCCCAGGTTAGGGACATTCCAGCTTCAACCCTTAAGAGCCTGCCTTCTGGATTCACCTATGTGGACCATCTTGTTCAAAGCCAGAGTTCATCATCCCTGCCCCTTCAGGGCTGCCTACAAAGTAAACAGCTTCTTCAGAAACCCAAACCCTGACTCAGTAGTCCTCCCTCACCCCTGCACCTTCCGGTTTGGCCCTGTCCACAAACCTGTCCAGGAACAGCTTGTCCTTCTTCCTGTCTCTCAGCCCCTCGGCCAGCTCCTTTGTGCTTTCCCTGCTCAAACACTTCCTCCTCCCTTCTGACCCCATAGCACCAAACATCCTTCCTGTGTTACTCCTTTCATACTACCATCCAAATGTGCATACCTCATCCTGGATTCCCATGCAGTGCCTTTGGATATCCCTCCCCAGTGCTCTTTCCTGGTCTGCTGTTCAGTCTCAGAACCAGCATTAATTCACTTGAACATATCCAGGCTAATCACATTTTGATGACCTTGAAACAATTCTCAATCCCCAAATGATAGTTCCCTTCACTGTCCTCTCCTTCTGCCCCTTCCAGCAATTTATCTTTTCTTACTGGTGGTCACAGATCGCCAGCAACTGTCTACATGGATTTGTTTCACATGATCCTCTATGTCATATGCACATGGTAGTGCTGCTTAGATCTGCGAGATGCATTTCTTGATGTTTTTAGGGCTTGGTCTTCTCCACCTCCCTAATTCCATTTGCTTTTTCCCAGATATGTGTCTTACCACCCGTGTCTCCACATTGCTGACTCAGCATGGCAGGGGCCTGGCTGGTTGAGAAGAGTGGGAAATGCTGCTGACACATGGGTCCTGGCAAGAAGGGGACCAGATGGCTTTTATTACCGGGCTCAGATAAAGACTGCTCCAGAGGCAAGTTCCTCACATCTCCTGGCACACTCCTCAGGGTGGCTCTGTCAGACCTGCCTAGGCCTCAACTGTGTGTGCCCAGCAGGACAGTTTCTTGGATAAGTGCACATCTTTCACGGCCAGGTTCTAGAAGGGCAATGTAATGATGTATGAGTGGTTTTTTTTTTTTAAGATTTTATTTATTTATTTGACAGAGATCACAAGTAGGCAGAGAGGCAGGCAGAGAGAGAGAGAGAGAGAGAGAGAGAGGGAAGCAGGCTCCCCGCTGAGCAGAGAGCCCGATGTGGGACTCGATCCCAGGACCCTGAGATCATGACCTGAGCCGAAGGCAGCGGCTTAACCCACTGAGCCACCCAGGCGCCCTGATGTGTGAGTGTTTTAATGAATGTATTAATTTGCTGGGGCTGTGTAGCAGGGTAGCACAAATGGGGTGACTTTAAGAACAGAAATGTATTATCTCTCAGTTCTGGGGACTGAAGTCCAGGTGTTGGCCCTGTTGGTTCTTCTGAGGGCCGTGAGGGAGAATCTGCTCTACATGCCTTTTCTAACTAACTTCCTGTGGCTTGTTGACCATCTTTGGTGTTCCTTGGCTTATAGAATCATCACCCCAATCTTTGCCCCACCTTCATACAGTGTCTTCCCTCTGTGCATGTCTGTGTCCAAAGTTCCCCCTTTTTATAGGAACATCAGTCATTGGATTAGTCTCCCACCCTACTCAGCCAAGTATGACCTTATCTTAACTAATTATATCTGCAGTGATCCTATTTCCAAATAAGGTCACAACCTGAGGTACTAGGGGTTAGGGTTCTAACGGATGCATTTGATGGGGGGGATACAACTGAACTTGTGACAGTGAAGAAAATTGAAAGGAAAAAGTGCTCTGTTCAGGAAAATTCAGTGTGTTGTGTGATGGGCACCAGCCAAAGTGAAGGAGAAACAAAACATGCCCACATGCATGTCTCTGTGCCTGTACCCACAGAAGCCTGGTCTCCCACAGGCCTGTGCTTTACTTCCGTGGCTGCTTCCTTCTTTGGGATTTTTCTCTTCTCAGAGTCAGACTTTGTGACTGTGGATTCATGGAGAGAAGACTAGTGTGACTTCCAAAAAATGAATTAGAGAATTTCCATTCAAAAGTCATTTTGTTGTTTTCAAGGAACTAATATATGAATCCAAATGACATATTAGGGTTTTGCTCAAATAACAGACTGTTGAGTGATTAATTTGTAACCAGATTTTCTCTTCCAAATCATACTGAGTTCTCAAAACAGCTTATACTTCAATTAGCTTAAAGGCTTCTCCTGCACTCTCTTTTACAATGTTCATTTGCTTTGCCAAACCTCTCCTCATTGCTGTAATGGCAGTGCCGAGGGCTGTTCTCACGTTAGGCCACAGCTGCTTGTCGCCTGTGCGGGCCTGTGAGTGAACACACTATCCTGGGTTCGTCTTGGACACAGGGACAACACTTTTCAGAAGGGCTGGGAGGAGGGGGAGTACACCGGAGAAAGATCGAAGGGACCCAGGTTGTCCCTGGGAACTGCAAGCCAAATATATAGAGGAACACAGAAAAACAGGAAGAGGAGGAGAATGGGAAAGGAATGGTGGGAAGTGAAACCCAAGAGTTGCCGGTGGCAAAAAGAGGTAGAGGGAAGAGCATCCACACTATAGCTTGCCTGTCTCGGCCACAATCAGGTCCAAGAGCATCTGTCCCTGTCCCTTCTCTAGATGGCCCTCACTGTTTGTAAGGAAGGCCCTGGGCCTGGCTCTAGGGCATTGCGGGGAACCACGGTGCTCCGCACGCCGGTTCTTATTGTGTTTTCTTTTCCACAGTTGGAGAGATGGGGG
The DNA here is from genome assembly GCF_002288905.1 of Enhydra lutris kenyoni. Classification (NCBI taxonomy): domain Eukaryota; kingdom Metazoa; phylum Chordata; class Mammalia; order Carnivora; family Mustelidae; genus Enhydra; species Enhydra lutris. The sequence continues at coordinate 5,405,993 of NW_019154152.1, forward strand.
GCCCTGCTGGTGGAATTCGAGGTTCCCCTCATCACAGACCCAAAGCTGCCAGCCCAGTGGCAGAACGTGGTCTTAGAAGATGATGTCATTCAGTTCTTGCCATCTGTGGAATGCTCGCTGCGACCTGGGGACAAGGTGCTTGCCCTCTGCGAGCCAGATGAACAGTGGTATGGCCCTGGCACCGTTCTCTTGGCCTCAGAGGCAAGAGACCCCCAGAGAGGTAAGGGGAGTTGATGTGGCCTAGCAGTCCCCAGGGGGGAGCCAGGCTGGTAGGAGAGAGCAGTCTTAAAGGTGAGCTGGGCCTCTTAAAGGTGTCAAAAAAAAAAAAAATCCTTACCCCTTCACCTGTACCTTAATCCTGGGTATGGCAACAGACAGGCAAATCCTATCTTTCAGATTATTAAACACCTTTCATCAGGGCAAAATAGCCTAAAACTATGATGTCTTCTGTGGGTTAGCTAACCTCTGGTGTGACAAGGTTAAACTGGAGCCGCAATGGTACTCATGACTAGCCCCCCCATCAAGTTATCCATGGACTGGGGCAGGCCCCTTCTGCAAGGCCAGTCAGCAGAATGACAGGAGGAGGCATGTCCTCTTTCCCCATGAAAATCGAGACCGGGAGGTGCGTGCCAGTGCACGGGAAGTGGCACTAACTAGGGAGCAGGTGAGGGAATGTTCCTGGCAGGCTGTCCACAGAAAGCTGCACTGGAGGAGGCTGGCAGAGCAGGAGGCCTCACTGAGGTTTGCTCTGGGGGCTAGGAGCACCCTTTCCCCATGATATAGAAGTGGTAATTTTAACAAAATGTTGCTCTGTTATATAGCATCAAAAGGAGAAATTACTGTTCACTTCTGGAATGGCAAGACAGCTACTGTGCCTCGAGGTGGGGTCAGGTGGGTGCCCCCAGCTGTCTGGAAGAAGGCTGTGGAGAGGCTACACAAGCCTTTCACCAAGGAGCCCCCCAGCACCCTTCTCTGGGCCCCTTGCTGCTCTCTGCTGGGACCAGCCACGGGGTGTGTCACCAACGGGCTTTTTCTGGGCACTCCATCCCTGTGTCTTCCCTGCGTCCCCCAGGCCTGCTGCCAACTGCTATGCCAGGGCTGCCTCTGCTCTTGCCCCTTGGCTGGACCTACCTGGTGGCCTCTAGCCAGGGCCTCGGGGGTCACAGCCAAAGAACATCCAGAGGTGGAACTGAAGCCCATGGCACAGCATTTGCCCCTAGACAGTCCCAGAGAAGAGAAAGGAGCAGTGCAAGCTCCCCTGGGTGTTTCTTCTTCTTCCTCTTCCTCTGAAGAGGATTTGGAGAATGATCTGCAGATGGGCCTCCCCCAGAGGCTGACAGTGGACAGCACAGTCAACACAGACCCCATCCTTCTTGAGAAGTCTCCGAGGAGAAAAGGTGGCCTCTGCCAGCCCGAGTGGAGGTACTGGAGGAGAAACAGGTCTGAGTCGCATCCTGGGAAGCCAGGTATACCTTCTTGTAAGGCAGGGCTGCGGGCCCTGCTCCCTTCCCTCCCATGTCTCTTAGGAAAATCATGCACATGTCACTGTACTGGGATTGGAAGTAACAATTAGGAGCGTGGCCATGTTGAAGGGGAAGCTGTGATAAAAAGGAAATAGTAGGTTTCCATCTAAGCAATAGAACCCAATAGGAGAGGATGGGCTGATCTTTGTGAGAAGGTTTGCATCCCTGTTTAACAACTCTTCCTTCTTCACTAGTCTCTGTTGACAGGGCGCTGCCATTGTCTGTTTTTGCCTGCTGAGCGCAAATCCCCAACCCGCCCGCCCGCCTTTTTTTCTTGGAGCCCTTGACTTTCCTCTAGATGAATAGTCAAAATGTCTCCTGGTGTTTAGTTTTCAATGCCCTGAGAGGCACAGAAACTAAGTTCATTGGTCGGTAGGCCCTACTCTCCAATGGTCCCGAGTAAATCTAAGTGGGAAGAGGTAGGGCCCTGCATCATGCTGCTCATTCCTTAAAGAAGGGAAGGTGGTGTTACTGTCAATCCACAGCCATCCCCATCTTCACCTTGAGCTAAGAACCACAAGATGCCCTCATAGGTTTAGAAGCCGTTATCATCGACATGCCTCATGCCTGTCCTATCTAAATTCCCAGCGAGGCCCAGAAAGAGCAGAAGCCCAAGTTGGCAGGCAGAGGGGGTTGGGATAAGCCCAGCCCTAGACTAGTTTCCTGGGGCCCTGGGGTCACTAACTGAACATTGAACTAAACATTCAGTCTAGGGCAGGGAGGCTGCGTGGTTAAAGAGTACCATGGCTAAGGGCTTAAAGATCCCCAGACACCACCCACATTGGGACTCACTGTGGGTCCCTGTTTGAAGCCACTGACTGCCCTGTTTCCAGGACGGCTGTTCAGCGGACAGGGCAGACCTCTTAGCCCATGAGGATTTCACTCTTGGCCCAGGGCTAAGAACTTTGTTGGTCTTCATGTCCAGAAAGTCGAGAAACTGTTTCTACACTGAGACACTTTCTTGGTGACTCCTGACCCCTGGGCCTTGTAGGGGGTTGGGGGGAGAGACAGGTGGGAATGGATATAAGTTGGCAGCTGTTGTACTCTATGGGACAGTTCTAGACCTTCCTTGGCCTGCCCCAGGGAGAGAACCAGAGGAACAAGAAGCCAGTTGTGTGCAGCTGAGCTCCTCCTCCCGTCTCTGTGAGAGGAGACCTTGTATTGAAAATATAAAGCTGGGCAGCCTCTTCGGCTTCTGAGATGGGTCACAGATCTCACAGTGAGAGGCTGTGAGATGTGCTGGCAGAAGCTACATGGAAATAACTGCTCCTCTCAGGAACATTTTCTAAAGAAAATGGTGCCCAAGCCTAGAGCTTTCATGCTAAATTTGCCATAGCTTCCGCTGCCTCCTGCCTTAGCAGACTGGAGAAAGCTGTACCTACCCCATAGACAGGAGTCTGTAGGGAGCAACAGAGAAGCCCAGCCTTAGGAGGGAACGCCAGTAGGGTAACCAGAGGGGCCATGGTAGTCACAAAGGCTTCAGGCACCAGCAGTGCGCTCTCTGCCCCCCACTACCTCTTCTTAGTAATCAGTGTGATTTAGAAGTTCCTTCAACAGGTGATAGTTGGTTGGCTACCTTTGCTTCTCCTACTGGCTGTTTTGAAAATCGTGTGATACCTTCTCCCACCTAATTCCAAACATGGTTATCAGATACAACCTATCCAAAACGCATAATGGCCAAAACTGACTCACAAACTTTATTTCTCTTTAAAAATAGAGAGCAGTGGTAGGAACTTACAGATAGTTAGATTCTGGGATCCTTGACATATTTCTACTTCAATCATCAGGCCTAATCCCGTGGTGGCACATGCAACATAACTCACTGAATCTGGGGTTTAGGAACAAGACATGGATCCATCTGGAGAGAAAAGAGGGACAACAAACCACCAAGGGTACAGAGTGTAGTGCTGGGGAATACGAAGGAGCTGGTCCTGGAAGCAAGCGGCGTGAAGCCACCACAGATCCTGCCAGAGGACGGTGAACACAGAAAATGGAGTCAGGGAACAGTGACACAGCAAAAGGACCAGGATGCCCTCAGATTGAAAGCCCAGAGCAGCCAGGTAAAGCAGGATGGCTGGGAAGGGGCTGCTAAGGGCTCCTCACATGGTGGTTCCTAACCCCTTTTGAGAATGAGTACTCCCTATTGTCTTCTCCCAGGAAAATGCACATACCCACAATTTTGCATTCCATTTCAGAAGGCTTACAGAACCCACAGAGCTGATCACAGACTCCTGAAGGAGGCAAGGATCCCATTTAAGTGACACTTGACCCTATGGTGATGGGCATGGGTCTGCCTGACTAGGCCCTCCATCCGTGGGAATCTGTTCCTCACTAGGAACACTAACACAGCCCTACTTAAAACTTGGTTTTTCATCATGTAAAACACTGGCATTTATCCTGAGGGAAGACTTGTCATGTTCAGAATGAGATGAACTACCAGGCAACCAAACTGGCCGATGCAGCCCTGCTGCTGGCCTGGTAGCTTTGAGTTCAGGGCACATCACGGACTTTTTAAAATCAGCGACTTTTGAGCTTTAAAATTACAGTCAGCATCAGACTCTCAGGATTTTTTTCTTTTCTTCCAGGAAGGTAAAAGAGCAGTGGTGATTAACTACCTGAGGAGGTGCTGCTAAGTGGCCACCAAGGGCAGAGCGCAGGCCACACGTGACTGGTGCAGGAGCAGTGGTGTCCTCATGCACTAGATGTCACCGCAGATGGGCAGCGCAAAGGCACCTGCGGGGTGGGGGGGGTGACGGGGGCGGCTTGGGGGACCTGCTCCAGAGCGCCTCTTCCACAGACGCACCAGGGCGTGGCTTTGGGCAAATGTGTCCACAGCCTCTCTGCCGCCTTCTTGTAAACCTATAGCTCATAGATGAGCGACCCTGTTTCACCTCTTCATGCCAATAAAAAGGAACTCTTCATTTCCAAATCGTTCCCTTTATTATCATAATTAACCATCTGGAAAGTAAGCAGTTAAAAACTATTCAGATAGCATCATTACATTATGACTTTCAGCAGAAAGTGGGGGAGTGGGGGTACTTCTAGACATTCAAGTTAAAATAGGCACTGAAAGAGACAAACTCCAGGTCCCAGGAAGGCTGACCCTCTACAGTTCAGCCTTGAAAGCAGGATCACTGTGTAAATATGAAAAGAATCATACAGTGACTTTATTCTTCTTGCTGCTTAAAAAAAAGGTGATGTGATAGCCATGATGGTCCACATCATACGGGGAAGACCAAGTCCACACTCTGTCCCGAGTCAACTGCTACCACCTGAGTCTTGGTTAAGTCATTTGTACCCACAGTGACAGAATAGGTCCCTGGATATACTTCTATGTAGAGGTCCTTAGAGGTGTTCTCAGCCTGCAAGGAAAAACAGGTATTAGCTGTTGAGAGACTGTAGGTCACAACGCTACCAGGCCACCTTTGTGTGCCAGCGGTGCAGTGGGATGAAGCCCTGGGCTGGGAGACAGAGGTCTTGCTTTCAAGGCTCAGTCTGGCCACACAATAAGAATGCCAGGTAAGTCTCAGCCACTCCTTGTGCTTGTTTCCTTATTTCTAAAGCTGTGGTAATACCTACATCACAAATAAGTACGTACATGAAAACACTTGGCAAGTTTCAGAATGCTATATGAACATGAAAGGTCATAAAGGGGACACGCCTAACCATGGTAGAAAGAGAATTAGGTAGAAGGAAAGGCGAATGGTCATTGCTTTGGCAAGCGAAAGTGGCATTTGTTAGTACAGATCAGCAGTAACAACAAGGCACCATGGAATAATGAGAATTTTTCTTTTTAACTGTGTTTGGTTTGCTAAATTCATGATGAGGAAGATGAAATATTCTTTTCTGCAAAAGCTGAGCACACACGTGTGGATTTCAAGTCTTCATGCAGCAAGTCAGCTGCCTGGCCAAAGCCCTCCCCTGGAAGACTGGTTCTCCCATAGCTATAGTACAAAACACTGAAAGCTAGAGTTAATGGAAAGATAGGTGTTGAAAGCAGTGCTGAGCACAGACTGTCTTCCAAAGACAGACTTGACACATGGCTGGGAAGTGGGCAGAACTGTAGGCAGAGGAGGTGTCTCAGTTCAAACAGCAGACAGCAAAGTTGCAAACCAGAAAAGAGCCTGTAATTAAGAGCCAAAGTTGCTATCCCACAGCTGGGAAACCCCCACCCCTCCTGCCCTACCCACCACGGACTTCCTCCATGCTCAGAAGGAGCCACAGGCAGCAGCTGTCCTCTCTGCCACCACACCCAGAGGGAGAACAACAAATTACTGGCCAGCAAACTCCACCAGGAGGAATAAATGGTGATATTTACACTTTTATGACACTTTCTCCCCACCCACCTTGCATAGATTTATAGCCAACTTTTTGCAAAGCCATTTTACATTCTATCCTTTCATATCCAGTTACTGCAAAGTTGGTGGTCTTATCATTCAACTGACATGAGTGTAAATGACTATGCCACAACTATTTGTTGGTCTTCAACTATGTAAATACACAAAAGTTGATTTCAGAAAGTACAGCCATATCAGAATTGCGGAAAGCCAGGAATATTTCATTTGTCTGCATAAAAGGAAACATGGGGGATGAGACTGACATCTTGATTCCAAAACCCCGAGTATCAGGAAGATTAGCATTACCAAAATCCAGCAAGTATGGGAGGCATCTTAATCTAACTTATATTTGTACAAGAAGCAGAACATTCTTTGTTGTTACTAACTCCAGTATATTCTGAGTCCTGGCTAGTAGCGCACTGTATACAAACAAAGATTAAGCAAACTATTCCAGCAACATGCTGGAGTTCCTTTCCTCCAAATTCCAGCCCTTCCAAGTTCCAAAAAATTCCCTGGGTTCATGAACTCATGAGTACTTCCTTATACTAAAAATGAAAAACTCATCACTGTGTTTTTAACAGAGAAACATTTGTGGAAAATAAGGACAAATCCCTTCAAATGTTCTGGAACTCGATCTAACCAAATTTCTATGTTTCAGAATTTCAGCAATGGTTTTCACTTTGTAAGCAGGAGGGTCAGGCCCCTCCTGCTGCTTGAACAGATGGTGGAATTCCAGCAGGACCCAGTGCCAGCCCAGCTGAGCTGGAGGAACGGCAACGTGAATACTTCACATTCTTTCCAACCACAACTATGAGTTCAGGCACAAAAAGTATCCCTTAAGCTTCAAGTGAAGGAAGGATAATGAGAAAACATAATTTTCCACTGAATCCAAATGCTATACTCTCTCAAGAATGAAACATCCCAACTTAGAAATACTATGGATCTGGGACAAAGGACCCTGTAACTGGCTCAACTGGTTCATGCAATGGCACTGGCCGTGAAGCCCAGAACAACGAGGAGAGATCTCTACTCACAGGCTGGGACGCCGCCAGAGCACACCCTGACACGTGAGAGATGCCTCCAAGACCGAGGGAGGTGTCTTTTCTCTGAAGAGAAAAGCAGAAACATTGATTAGTGCCCAGACTTTGACTTCTGGATTGTAAAGAGAAACTTTCTTAGTTTATTAGGAACTAATAATTGGTCTACGGCCATACCACCCTGAACGCGCCCGATCTCGTCTGATCTCCGAAGCTAAGCAGGGTCGGGCCTGGTTAGTACTTGGATGGGAGGAACTAATAATTGTTCTGTCGGATTCTTCTAAGTTGTTTCTTAACCGTTAAAAGACTTTGAGTGAATTCTGTGAGGTATTTGTAGTCAGATGTTTACTGTGATTACTTTTTGTATTTCCATGGGATTTGGAGTCAGACCTGAATTTGAATCCTATCTCCTGCTTTACTGAAAAGGGCAGATGAAGTTCTCTCTAAGCCTTAGTTTCCTAGTCTACAACATGGGGTTACTAGATTGGAGATTTAAAGTGCAAGAGTGACTGACACTTAACAGGTTCTCAGAAAATAGAATTATCTTCTGTGCTTCTCCCAGGAGTCCAGGTACTAGCAGGGAAAGGCAGAATTTCCTCTAGAGGCACCAACTTACATTTTATAGGAAGGAATGGGAGGGACAGAAATGACTCTTGCCCACATGTAACCCCCTTAGGGTCAGGCCAGAAAAGAAACCCAGGCTTTGGGCTTTGGCATTGTTCCACACGTCCCAGGCCAGGGAAAGAGGAGGGAACTTCCAGTGTGCATCCAGCCCTCACTCACATCCCTGGGGTCACTATCCCATCCTTTCCCTAAATCCATAGGCCAGGGAAGTCAAGAATCCAACTTGTGGATTAGACTCTGAACGTAAGTTTGCTTTCTTTGAGTATAACTAGGGGATGTTTAAAAAGAAAAAAATAAGACAATGTAACATGCCTACTCTCTTCAAAAACAACAATGAATTCCTAGTGCATCATTTCAACAAGTAGAATCTTGGGCTTCCCCAGAACATGTGGTAAAAGGTAAGTTTGTAGTGAGAGGCCTGTAATTATTCATTACTAATACTAATAGCTTATTTCCTAATGCTCTAGGAAAATAATTCTTTAAAAGAGAGGGAGGGGGAGCTGAGGACACAGCACAGAGAGCTGAGGATACGTACGTGACTGTTCCCCCTGTCCCAGCAGCAGTGCAGCTTGGACTTCCCTCTGTGATAACGAGAGACGTGGGCCGCCCCTCCTTCCTCCAGCACAGATGAATAGTAGCTCTACAGAAGTAACGTGAAAGATGTTGGGTTAGCAAATAGTCTGGTCAAATTAAAAACAAAACAAAACAAAACAACAACAACAACTTCCATGGGCAGGGATGTGGGGAAAGGGGAACTCTCCTACACTGTCAGTGGGAACGCAAGCTGGTGTAGCCACTCTGGAAAACAGTATGGAGGTTCCTCAAAAAGTTGAAAATAGAGCTAACCTATGACCCAGCAATTGTACTACTGGGTATTTACCCCAGAGATACAAATGTAGTGATCCAAAGGGGCCCCCTTGAGGACCCCAGCAATGTCCACAATAGCCAAACTATGGAAAGAGCCTAAATGTCCTTTGTCTGATGAATGGATAAAGATGATGTGGTATATATATACAATGGAATACTATGCAGCTATCAAAAAATGAAATCTTGCCATTTGCAAAGATGTGAATGGAACTAGAGGGTATTATGCTAAGTGAAATAAGTCAATCAGAGAAAGACAATTATCATATGATTTCACTGATATGAAGAATTTGAGAAACAAGACAGGATCATAGGGGGAAGGAGAGAAAAAATGAAACAAGATGAAACCAGAGAGAGCGACAAACCATAAGAGACTCTTAATTTCAGGAAACAAACTGAGGGTTGCTGGAGGGAAGGAGAGTGGAAGGAATGGAGTGGCTGGGTGATGGACATTAGGGAGGATATATGCTACAGTGATTGCTGTGAATTATGTAAGACTGATGAATCACAGACCTGTACCCCTGAAACAAATAATACATTATATGTTAATTAAAAAACAAAACAAAGCTCCATGACTTGGGGTAAGTATGATTAAGGAGGGAGGCAACATAGCAAAGGTAAATTACCTGTTCCCTTAACAGGCCTCTGAAGTCATCGAACAAATCTGAGCCCCTGTGAAGTGGCTGCAGAGACTGCATTTGGCATGACTTTGCTGCCATCTGCTGCCTTTGTAGGGCAAGAACTCTGGCCAGCTATGGTTGGGCAGAACCAGGCTCTCTGCCAGGTTAAATAATTTTCACAACGTTTTTGCTCCAATGTCAAAGACATATGCCTTTTCAACTCCTCTCATCACAAGTTCTGATGAACTGTTCCATGGTTATTGTCTGAGTCTCAGACAATGACAAGGGAAGAGGGGGGGCATCTCCTTGAGATTTACAAATACAACAGGAAATGTAACAAAAACTCAATAGCTACGCAACCGTTCTCTCCATGTGGAGGGGAGAAAGAGGTCTCTAATTTAAGGAGAATACTCCAAAGGATCAGAAAGCAGTTACATTTTTTCTTGTCTACTTCCTTCCTCCCCTTCGAAGTTAACCTTAGACTTGCCCCTGATTATGACTAATGATGAGGACATCACAAGTCTGCTTGTTTTGAACATAGTGTACGAACAGTGTTTAAGGCATGAGACCAAAAGAATGGGAAGCTGGGGGAAGTACTTCAGGATATAGGTCTAATAATGTACTTTGGGGGCTGCTTCAAAATTGTAAAGGCAAACTCAGAACACTGTTCCTAATTCTATCTCTAGAAAGCCCAAAGGTTCTGAGACTCCCTTCCAGAGTGGAACCTGAAGTATGGACTGAAATTCAAAATGAACAACACACCAATTTGCTGAACCTCAGACCAAAGACTTTTGTTATTCCTTTTAGTGAACCATGAACCAAAATGTTTCAGTTGCTCTCTTCACAAAAGAGCTGAAGTTACGGATTTTTCTAAAAGCATTTAGCAGAATAACATAAAAATATTCTCTGGATCATCTCACTTATTGGAATCCTGTTCTTGAAGTCATAGGTACTTTACAAAAGATGTAAAGAGATTAGAGATTTTTTGAAATCTTAATATATGAAATTGAAGAGGACAGGGGGCGCCTGGGTGTCTCAGTCAGTGAAGCGCCTGCCTTCGGCTCAGGTCATGATTCCAGGGTCCTGGGATCGAGCCCCACATCTGGCTCCCTGCTCAGTGGAGAGTCTACTTCTCCCTCTGCCTCTGCCTGATGCTCTGCCTACTTGTGCTCTCTCTCAATCTCTCTAATGAATAAATAAAATCTTAAAAAAAAAAATGAAAATCAGGACAGAAACAAGGTATTCTCTTCCTTCTTCCTTATAGACCAGCATCCTTATAACCACAAGAGAATCACATCATGTTAAGGCTGAAAGAGACCAGAACCTGCTGTAACTCCCAAACAACAGAGTACCTTCAGTGCAGGGGACCTCCCTGGATGCAGGCTGGCCTGACTTCCCCCTTCCCTCAAAGTGCTTAAAGATGAGCTTAACATGTGGGCTTTTGTACACCCATTTCAATGAATGGTACCAAAAATTTCACTCAAGTCCCTCATGCTATAGTTTATGACAATTTTCTGGTGTTCATCTCTCAGTGAAACCAAAGAAACAGATCTAAAGGCTGGAAAGCACTTCAGAGATCCTCATTTTATGACAGGGAAGATAGGCTGAGTGGGACTAACTGGCCCAGGGCATTATAGCCATTAAGTGGCAGAACAAGGGTCTGATTCCTGGGAGGCTGCTCCTGCCATTAAACCACAGCACTTCTGATGAGGGCACTGCATCTGTTCCACAGGACCACTTTTGTGGCCAGCAAGTGATACAAACTCATAGAGACAAACTTAAAAACTACATTACCGGGGACTTGAAACAGAAGTTAAATTCTCGTGAAGGGATTTTGTTTCAATAAATTTTGAAAACCAGAAAGGCTCAATTCTAGTTTAGAAAAATCTTACTGATGTTTTTTAACTTTAGTTCACTTCAAAGTTTAAAAAATCCCTAATATCTGGACTTGATTGTTGAAATTCCGCAAACTCCTCCACCCCTCAACTAGTCTGAAAACAATAGGGAGGACAGAGACCTTTTGTGGTTTGTTCACTGCTATATCCTCAATAATACCTACAGAGTTAGATGTTCAGTAAGTACCTGTTGAATAAATTTTAACTTGGATTTATCACCTGGTTTAAATCCCTCTTTACAGTCTAACCATGAAAATGGGATAGGATAAACGGGCAGTCTCCAGATTCTCCTTACATTCCCCAAACATCCCCTTTGTGGTCCATCTGCAGGTGGACGGGGGTATGCTTTGGCTTACACCAACTTACCCCGCACTGACTTGAAGTATAGTCCATGAATTCTGCCATTGTTCTGAAGGAAGCACTAAGGGTTGGCTGTCTTTCTTCTCCCTATTTGAATAAATGGCAGATCACAGGTGAGATCTGGTATTCCCTGCTGGAGAATGAAGTCATTTTGGGAATAGCATCTTTTTTACTTTTTGAAAGGCCTCTGCAAATTTAAGTCAAGAAGAAAGATCTTTCTGGGAAAGAATTCCACTCTAAAAGGAATAAACAGGCACGCAGTTTATCCAGGACAAAGAAAGGCTTGCTAGCTTTCCTGTAATATCGGATGGTAGCAGGTAAGAACTTCTTTTTTTTAAAAAAAAGTAACCAGCCAGGGCCGAGCATCAGCGGTACCGTAAACTACCCAGTAAGAATCTGTCAAATGTCAAGAGTTTTCAAAAGACTTTTCTGTTCACTGCTCCGTTACTTTACAGCTTCCGCCAAGGGCTGGATCCCGTGCGTGGGCTCAACGTGCCCTGGTGGCCCCGACCCGCTACCACGGAGCTAACGAATGGGCTCGTCCCCTATCACAGAGCCCTCACCTCTCCCGGGAGAAAGCGCGGGGGGGCCGGCTGCCGGCCGTCTTTCTCGGTAGGGCCGCTCCCGGGACGTGGCCCCCACGGCGCTTTTGGGAAGCTCCCGCGAATGCCAGTCCACCGCCCTCCTCTTGGCCCTCTCCAGCACTTCTTGACCCAGCCTAGCCGTGCGCTGCAGGGCACGTCGGTCCACCCCGTTCAGCGCCGCGGCTGCCAAACAGTTCTCCATGTCACCCTGCGCGGGCACATACACACAAACACCGGCGGGTCAGCGGGCCGCCGCGACCCTGCTCCAGCTGTGGGTCGGAGCCCTAGCCTCGATCTCCCCGGTTCCCACAGCCCCCGGCTCTGCCCCTAACGCTCTCTCCACCCGACACCCGGCCGGGGGCGAACGGGTGCGCACAGATCCCCTCCATTTCCGTCTCGCCCTCCCCTCGGTGGGGACCCCTCACCCGCCCGCTTCTCTAGGCGCATGCGCTCAGCACTGTGTCGGAGAGAGGGAGGGCTGGGCCTAGAGCACCCGGCGCCGGCGCAGCAGGCCATCGGCGGGGGGCGGGGCCTATGGCCAGCGCCGGCTACGCCTTCTTTCAGCGACCCTGCCGCGGCCCCTGCGTGCCGGTTGCCTGGCTAACTGCCGGGCGCAGGGGCGGAGGTGGAGGCCGGAGTCTATCCTGCGGCGGGGGCCACCTGTCTGCTCCATCCCAAGAGCCCGTGGGCTGTGGCCTTACCCTTCGAGGTGGTCTCCAACGCCAAACATAGTGGACCCGGTGCAAAGTCAGGTGGTCTCCTTAAAGCCTAAGAAATTGTGGGGAATTAGACACCTGCCTCCAGGCGACTCTTTCCGTCTGGTCTGTTATCTTGGGATATCGCTATTGTAAAAAACGCTTTTGTTTGAGGAGATGAGTAGGAGAGGCCAAACAGTGCAGCTGCCCAGGTGGCGCTTGGAGAAGAGTTTGGGCAGCTGGCAGTGGGCAGTGGGACGCCCTCCGCCGGATGGCAGCTGTTCAGGGCCAAGAGGGGCGCCCGAGTTGTATGTAGAGCCCCGTAATCCCCTCACGGCAGCTTCCGCACTCCTCGAGTGGGAAATATGGACTCACATTTTTGGAAGCCTCTTCTTTGGGGGGTGGGATGGGCAGAGGGTTTGAACCCACCTTTCAAGAATAGTTGCGCCATATTTAAATAAACTGAGCCTCGTTACCTTGCACTCCACTTCACTCCTCCACACTTCTTTGTTATTTGATAGACGGTAGAGCCCAAGGGACTCTGCTACACCACACTGCGCTCAGCAAAGTATTGATCTTTGGGAGGAACTCCTTTAAGGAACACTGCTCAGTGGGAGTCACTTGAAGGGACACAAGGAAATCTTCAGTGCCGAGCGAGTCTCCTCAGCAGATGGCTTGATCAGCAGTTCTGGGCTACCAGGATACTACGGCAGTCTCCGTCTGCACTGTCGCTCATTTCCTGCTCTCCTCTCACCTAAAGAAATTGAGTAAAAGTCTTCATTATCATTGGGATATTTTTCATTGTAGTATAGAAGTATTCTACATAATACTGTTTATCAAAAGCCTCCTTCAGAACATAGTGGTTAGGCAAGCAGGGTCCCGAATATCCAGTCTGGAGAGCTGAGTTTGAATTCAGACTCCGCCACCTTTTTGCTCTGTGATTCTGGGTGTACGAGTTACTTAACTTCTTCAAATCTCACTTTTCCTCTTGTCGCTACTCAGGGATACCAAGAGTACCAATCTGGACTGTGAGCTTCTTAAGAGTGGGGGGTGAGCATATCAGTTTTGTTTACTGAGTTTAAGACGCATCTATTATTTCATCTGTCAAAGAAGGGGCTAAAAATAGCTGTTGAATGCAGTGAATTAGGAATTGGGTTGCTGTAAGGATTTTGTGAGAGAATTCCTTGAAAATGCTTAGCACAATGCCTTGCAAAGAGAAAGTACTCCACAGATTTAGCTAGCATTATAATGTTCCAAGCACTGTCGTTGGATTTGTGGAGAATAAAAAGTGAATCAGGCTAAAGCAGAATAAAAAAGAGAAAATGATGCACATAAAATCTGTAATGCTAGGAACTAAATAGTAAGATTTTGTTCATAAGCTGTGCTGTAAGATTGATACAAAGTGTTATGAAGCTTAGAGGAGAAAGAGATATTGTTCATTTGGGGGTTCAAGAAAGGCTTTCTAGAGAAGGAGGCATTTGAGCAAAGTCTTGAAGTATGGCCAGGAATTAATAAGAGAAGAGATATTTAAAGTACCTGTTAACTGCTTTTATAATTTAACTGCTTTTATAACGGTTGAGGTTGAGACAGAGTTTTTCTTTTATTATTTGTGGGTTTCAAAATCCTGGCTCCATAACTTAGCCACGTCTGTGTAACCCTGAACAGATTAACCGTTCTCTACCTCAGTTTTGTCATCTTTAAAATGGGAATAATAATAGTATATTCCTCGTTGGGAGGATCAAATAAATTAATACAAATAAAGTGCTTTGAATAGAACTTGACACATAGTAAATGCTCAATAAATATTAGCTGATATTATTATCCTTTTTTTAAAAAAAGATTTTATTTATTTATTTGACAGACAGAGATCACAAGTAGGCAGAGAGGCAGGCAGAGAGAGAGAGGACAAAGCAGGCTCCCCGAAGAGCAGAGAGCCCGATGTGGGGCTCGATCCCAGGACCCTGGGATCATAACCTGAGCCGAAGGCAGAGGCTTTTTTCTTTTTTTTCCACATTAACATTCTTAGTTTATTAATCCTCTCATGAAAAATCTGCACAATCACCACAGATAAAGCCACTGCAGCGTCTTTACTCCTTCTGTTGTCCAATCTCCAGCTCACTTTTTACCAGCACCAACATTGGCTTTTGCAGTCCCCTTGACTTTCTTCATTCTGTTCTTGCGTTCTTTTCGCTGTTTTCTTGCGTTCTTTTTCTTCTCATACAGACCATGTCTTGCAAGTCTATGTTTGGGTTCATTTTTCTTTGCATAATCCAAGGAATCATAAATCATGCCAAAGCCAGTTGTCTTGCCACCACCAAAATGGGTTCTGAATCCAAATACAAATATGACATCTGGTGTGGTCTTGTACATTTTGGCTAGTTTTTCCCGAATTTCTGTCTTAGGTACTGTTGCCTTTCCAGGATGAAGGACATCAATAACCATTTGTTTGCGCTGAAGTAGTCGGTTGGTCATGAACTTCTGGTCTGGATAGTTACTGTGTCATTTATGATGGCGGCCAAGCTTCAAGGAGCCAGAGAGGAAAAGAGCCAAAGGCAGAGGCTTTAACCCACTGAGACACCCAGGTGCCCCACTAATATTATTATCTTAATCAGACTTCAGCCTGTCTCCCACTATGTTCTCCCTTACCTGATACTTTGTCCATACCTCATGTCACTTGGCTCTCTTCCCCAGGAATCTATTATTACCTTCCATCCTGAATTCCATTCCAGTTGAAGCATTATTTTTGTCAAGTCAACTTTTTGAAATCTGCTATTCCAGGTGCAACCTGTTTCCATGGCTTTTTTTTTTTTTTTAATGTTCAGGTACTTATCTTAATCTGATTTAAATTATATGTAGTTATGTTTCATTTCCCCCCAACAGCTTATGAACTCCTTGAAGGTGGAAATTGTTCCTAATTTTCCCTAAATAACAAGGGCTTGTTAAGCAGTAGGTGTTCAATAA
The DNA here is from genome assembly GCF_002288905.1 of Enhydra lutris kenyoni. NCBI lineage: Eukaryota > Metazoa > Chordata > Mammalia > Carnivora > Mustelidae > Enhydra > Enhydra lutris. Next base: position 5,421,493 of record NW_019154152.1, read on the forward strand.
ACATTTGTTGAATTTGCTGAGTTAATTTTTTATTTAAATAGATCCCTGTTAGAAGAAGAGTTGGCTTCTTCAAAAAAAAGTCTACCTACATACTTTAATGAATATAATGAACATTCAGTTATAACAACTTTCCCAGAATTTAACATTTAGAAATATATGGGAAAGAAGATGTTTGGAATGAAATAAAACCTAAAGACTGACATGAAATTAAATCTTTGCATTTATTTTTATATTTATATATTATAATTTCAAGGTTTGAACCATAAACCACAGAATGAGAGAATCGTTTTTCTCTTTTTTAAGATTCGATGGGAATGATGATGAAACATGACCTACCACCTGGCCCTTTGTGGATCAAACACAGCCCAAGCCAGGTACTTCTTTAAATGGTTTTGTTTTGTTTTTGGAAAGAGAGAAAGAGAGAGAGAGAGACAATAAGACTGGGGAGGGGCAGAAGGAGGAGGAGAGAGAATCTTAAGCAGGCTCTGCACTCAGCACCGAACCTGATATGGGACTCAGTCTCACGACCCTGAGATCATGACCTGAGCCAAAATCAAGAATCCAGTGGTTAACTGAGCTACCCAAGTGCCCCTAAGCCAGACACTTCTTAAAGCTACCAGTGAGACTTGGAAATGGAACAGCAAATAGAGGGAGGGCATATGATCAGAAATGTATCTGATAAAAAATGGAAAAAGGAACTATTGGTGTAAGTCTTCCATGATTTCTCTCTTCATGAGAGTAGATACATTACTAAGAACACACAGACATTATCTAGGTTGTAATTTGGGGAATAGATGGGTTGGAGGACATTTTTATTCCTGAAATCTGAGGAAAGAGATTGGTATTGTATTTGGGACTTCTTGAGGAGAAAAAAACAAGTTTAGTGACGAGCAAATGTAAATTATGTTTCTCTACATGAAGAGGCAAAAAAGGGTTAAAAGCCTATGATGTAAAAGTGGGTATCATGCCAGAGTTAGACAATGATTTATACTGTACATACCAGAGAATGTATAAATCATTTTATTTGACAGGTGGTATTTTTATTTCTTCAGCAGACTTAGGGAGCTTTAGAATCATTACAGCTTTGTAAAGTAGTATTATAGACTGAGTCATTAGATCATTCATTTTGCCTGATTACATCAACTCATTGGGTTTTTGGGGAATGAAAGAAACTCATTATCAAAATTGTCATCTTGATTATATAGATTAAAGAGAATGGATCAAAGTTCTGAGAATTAGCTTTCACAGCCTGTTAAAAAATTGGAAGTTAAAAAATTGATTGCAGAGCAGGAATGATTAGGGAAAAGTTTTGTCATTTTAAAAAACTATCAGAGATTAAAGGAATGGTAATTTTGGTAGATAGTTGGAATCCATGTGGAGTTTTTAAAAAATACTTTTTTGGAGTATAATTTATGTTACATTATATTCACCTGTTTTAAGGGTACAGCTCAATAAATTTTAATAAATTTATAGAATTTTGCAAACATCACCACAATCCAGTTTTAGAACATTTTTATTAACTGAAAAAGATTCCTGTGCCTACCATATGCAGTTAGTCTCAGCTCCTGCCTCTAGACCCAGGCAACCACTCTTTTCCTTGCTATTTTTATAAACTTTCCTTTTCTAAGGAGTTTGGATAAATGAATCATGCAATATGGGACCTTTTTTGTCTGTCATTCACTTAGCATAATATTGTCGAGGCTCATCCATGTTGTAGCAGGTATCAGTAATTCACTCTTGTGTATGACTGAATAATATTCTATTATATGAACATACTACTTTTGTTTATCCATTCACTAGTTGATTCATTTTCATTGTTTCCACTTGGGGACTATAACAAATAGTGCTGCAAAGAAAGATTGGGTACAAGGGTTTGTGTGGATAGAGGTTTTAATTTCTCTCGGGGAGATACTTAGGAGTGGCATTACTGAGTGGAATGGTAAATTTATGTTTAATATTTTAAGAAACTGCCAAAGTTTTCCAAAGTGACTGTACCATTTTACTTTCCATAAGTGAGGTACGAAGGTTCTGGTTTTTCTACATCCTCCTCAATACTTGTTATCATTTGATTATAGTCATTCTAGTGGGTATGAAGTACTATCTCATTGTGATTTTAATTTGCATTTCCGTAATGATTATTGATATAGAGTACATTTTCTCATACTTATTAGTCATTCCTATTCTTTTGTGAAATGTCTGTTCAAATCTTTTGCCCATTTTTATTTTATTTTATTTTTTAAAGATTTTATTTATTTATTTGACAGAGAGAGAGATCACAAGTAGGCAGAGAGGCAGGCAGAGAGAGAGGAGGGGAAGCAGGCTCCCCGATGAGCAGAGAGCCTGATGCGGGGCTCAGTCCCAGGACCCTGAGATCGTGACCTGAGCTGAAGGCAGAGGCTTTAACCCACTGATCCACCCAGGCGCCTGTCTTTTGCCCATTTTTAAATTGGCTTCCTTTTTCATTATTGAGTTATAATTATGAGTTCTTGTTCTGACCAAGAATTCTTTATCAGCTGTGTGATGTATAAGAATTTTCTCCCAATCTGTGTCATGTCTTTCATTGCCTTAATGGTGTTTATTGAAACACAAACATCTTAACTGTTGATGAAGTCCATTTACTTAATTTTTTTCTTCTATGGATTGTGCTTTCAGTAGCTAGGAAATCTTTGCCTAACTCAAGTTTACGTAAGTGGTTCGCCAAATGATCTGTGTACAGATCATCAAGTCTTCTACAACTTTTATTTTCTGTTGTGTGCAAGGCCTCGCATTCCAGCAGTGCATACCTAGGACCCATGCATAACTTTCAGACCACCCAGGATACATGCGTGAGAGCTTATCAAGGTCCACTATGATGAGCTTGTTCCCTGGATCCCATCGTTAAATTTATGGCTGGTCTGTTGCTTGCTGCAACCAATACTATAGTCTTAGCCAGCTGTGATGTTGAGTTTTCCCAATCGATTACCATTTGTTTCCCAAGGTCACTTGTTTCCGACATTACCCTGGATATCAAATCAAGTCATTGCCTCCAGGTGCAGAACTGCTGGTCTTCATGGCTTGTCCTGTCTTAACAGAACTACTGTGTTGGCGCTGGGGTCAGGGATAGGGAATGGGAACAGTCTCTGATGTCCCAGATCCCCACTTTCCTCACAGAAGTTCAGCAGTTTTATTATTTATTTATAAAATAAATGCTTTTCAATCTGTTGTACACCTCTGGTCAATTTCTGCCCCCCCCCAAATTGCTGATATGCTTATTTTGACAATTTTTGTAGTTTTATTGTTGCTTTGGACAGATGATTTGCCAATCTCCTTACTCCATCATTCTGAAATTGTCCGTTATGTAGAGTTTTAATGTCTTAAAAACTGATACAGTATATCTTGACAGATGCAACAGCTTTTAAAAATTAATATTTAGATCTTTCTGTTCCTTTCCAATGTTATATCCTTCCTACCCTTTCAAAATGCAATTCTTGATGCTCTTAAGTTTACTTTTATATATTCTCTTAGGATGAAATTTATTATTTCTGTCAGTATTCCTTTATTCATTCAGTAGTCGTGCATTAAGTCTTTGTTCTATATTGATGTTGGAATGTATTTCCATTTCAGGAAGCTCTCACAAGTTGAGTAGGAAGCCACATTTTCAGGGTTAGAATTATAACAGTTTTAGAGTAAACTTTAGTTGTATTCCCTGGCCTATGGTAAGTTTACCTAATTATAATTATAGGTGTATCCCATTAGAAATACATTTAAAAATTTAAGAGATAATAGGGTAATTGTATTAATTAAAACAAGCGCTTTACATTCAAATATTTGTATCCTTCAGTTTTGTGACTTTTTTCCCCGTCATACACCATCCTCTTCACATTGTGGAGAGAACATAAAATGGTCTACACACAAAGTTTCTGTATTTTTTTTTCCGTATGCACCCCAATAGTAAGTAAGGCAAAGAAGTCCTATTTGGAAAAGAGGGAGCAGGTTGGGGAGATATTGGAAGTTGTGTGTAATGGCATTAGAATGTGAAGAAGAACCCCAAAGTTGAGGTGGCTCACATTATTATCTGAAGTTATTTTATTATAGGACAAGGTATGGCAGGTAGAGAGGTTATGTCACCTTCCATATTAATTTGTTCCTTGGGCCAAGGAAATTTTACTCTCTGTTGTGGACTGGGCAAGATTGGGCATAAAGTGAGTGGGGCAGAGGATGCTTTCAGTATGAGAAAGGAGGAAAAGAAGATGGGTGGTTGAGATTGTAGGCAAGTAGAGCAAGCAGACTTGTGGAGGGAGGAGGCATAAAAGCACTGACGAGGCTTGACACAAGGCAAAAGATCTTTCTAGCTAATAGTAGGTGTTCTGAGCGAACAGCTAGAACCTCATCATCCTTTTTGCAGTTTAAGAAAATAAAAGTCAGGTGAGGTCAAGGGATGATTTTAGTAAATACTGTAGTTGGATTTGGGGGTCCATTATCTGATGCATAGCATGGACAGGAAATGTGCTAGAAATGTTTCACACTAATTGGTTTTAGATGTGGTCGTCTGACTAATGTAATCTTTGACTTAATTTTTTTTTTTTTAAGATTTTATTTATTTACTTGACAGAGATCACAAGTAGGCAGAGAGGCAGGCAGAGAGAGAGGAGGAAGCAGGCTCCCCGCAGAGCAGAGAGCCCAATGCCGGGCTCGATCCCAGGACCCTGGGATCACGACCCGAGCCGAAGGCAGAGGCTTTAACCCACTGAGCCACCCAGGCGCCCCTTTGACTTAATTTTTATACTGACATCTCATTTTATAAGTCCTAGCTTGGTCTCAATGCTAGCACTTAGATAATGAGATGTTAAAATGAAAATTAACATAATGGATATGAAATAATTTTGAAAAACACTTTGCTATATAAATGCAAGAAGATGGGGTGCCAGGGTGACTCAGTGGGTTAGGCCTCTGCCTTCGGCTCAGGTCATGATCTCAGGGTCCTGGGATTTAGCCCCGCATCGGGCTCCCTGCTCTGCGGGGAGCCGCTTCCTCCTCTCTCTCTGCCTGCCTCTCTGCCTACTTGTGATCTCTCTCTGTGTCAAATAAATAAATGAAATCTTAAAAAAAAATGCAAGAAAATATCATCATATAATACAAAAATATCAAGAGCTACTGCTTTCATTTTTCTATTTTATTTTTTTAAGGTTTTATTTATTTATTCATGGAGAGAGAGAGGCAGAGGCAGAGGGAGAAGCAGGCTCCCCGAGAAGCAGGGATCCTGATGTAGGACTCGATCCCGGGATGCCAGGAAGAGCTAGTGCTAAATGAAAACGTCTCAAAAGATAAAGCTTCCCCAAAATCATAATGAAAATTGATGGAAAGATAAGGTTTAATATATCACAAATTTCAGCAAACATGTATTGAGTCTGTGATCGCTAAACAGTGCGGTTCATGTATGTTAAAAGTGAAGGACAGATCACTTAATTGACATAGATCCTATAGGTACCACAATTTAAAAATCCTTATCTGCTTATTGTGTTTATGATGCTAGTTTAAACCCAGTACATTTGCTCTGGAATCTAAAGGAGAAGATTTTTCCTAAAAAAGATGATGGTGTGTTTATCTAGGCCCTCCAAAAGCATTTCCTGCCAGGCAGTTGACAAGTAGCCTTGGCACAATTTCAGAAAACTATTTGCTTCTGTTTACCCTTCCAGATACAGTGTCTCCTAGGAATTGAGATGAGGAATCTCCTTTAACTCTTTTAAATTTTTGAAGCATACTTTATATATAACACTTTAGAGTCTACTCTTTATATTAGCACAATGAAAATTCTTGTGTCTTTAAATTCTTAAAAAAAATGCATCTGCTTTAGTAATTCACTAGCAGAGACATCAAAGCCTTAAAGTGAGTTAATCCAATGTAATTAGAATGTTCCTTTCCCATAAGATTAATCATGGGATAATTGTTAACATTTTTAAAATCCCTCTTCATTAAGAAACAGAACTCATTATTGAGTTTCTTCTGAAGAGTATACTCTACTTAATTTACTTATAATATTTTTCTTTTTCTTTTCATATAACATTACAGAAATGTTTTGGGAAGTGAGGTAGATATTATATTTTAAAAATATAGTTGGGGGGATGCCTGGGTGGCTCAGTGGGTTAAGCCTCTGCCTTCGGCTCAGGTCATGATCTCAGGGTCCTGGGATCGAGCCCTGCATTGGGCTCTCTGCTCAGCGGGGAGCCTGCTTCCCCCCCTCTCTCTGCCTGCCTCTGCCTACTTGTGATCTCTGTCTGTTAAATAAATAAATAAATAATCTTAAAAAAAAATACATAGTTGGGGCCTGGGTGGCTCAGTTGGTTAAGCATCTACCTTCAGCTCAAGTCATGATCCCAGGTTCCTCTCCCTCTGCCCCTCTCCCTGCTTATAGCCTCTCCCTCTCTGTCAAATAAATAAATAAAAACTTTAAAAAATTAATTACTCAAAATTTTTATTCCTTTTAGGAAGTCAATTTGTTTTTTAATATTTTAAATGTTTTTACTATATAGTCAGGAATACAGGAGCATATTATAACTTTATTGTGATCCCAGAATGCATGTTATTTCAATTAAGTATAAATGTATCTTTGAGGGAATATGATGGCAAATGTATTAATTTAAAGATGAGAAATCTGAGATACAGAAAGATATAATAACTTGAGATACCTACTACGGTTAAATGTGAGCAAGTTTAGGTCCTCTTGTTCTGATCCAAAATCAGAACAAGGCCATGGATCAGAACAAGATGACTTCTGAATGGCAAGGATTAGAGCAAGCAACACGTCAGAGGCAAAGAGTACAGGAGACTGGCATGCAAACACCAATGGGGTGGATAGATCGAGAACGATAAGCACATGTCCAAAGTTTGGAGTCTCAAATTCAAGGTCTGACATTAGAATCTGTCCCCTTGATACTCTGGACAACATAGGTCTCTCATTCCCTACCCTCCCTTTCTCTCTGTAATTCACAAGGTTTCAGACGTAGTTGGAAGACATGGTCCTGCTTTTACACAACTGATACTGAAGGCTTATGTGCTGAGATGAATGGTCCCCTGAATAAAGAGTTAACAGAGTCCAGCATCCAGAGGGTTCTGTCTTAGAGGCTGGAGTTATAAGGGCAAAATGATTCAGCAAAGCTAGGGTCACCACTGTACCATGCACAGAGAATTATCTTGGTCTTGTGAATTGGTGACGTTGGTCCCTTCCATGACTTCTTATCTCTGTCTTGAAACCATGTAGACTCCCAGACTGCCTGGCCCAGTAACAATCTGATTACTGACCAATGGCCTCAGCCCTATCCTGTGGATCTACACCACCTTAATTGTTAGGACTTCCAGCTATGTATTCCAGAGGAAGTAAAGAATAGGAAATCCAAAGTTGGGTGAAACAAGCAGAATGACTGAGACAATCCTCTCAGTTAGTCAGGAACTAGTATTACTGTCCTCTTAGAGACAGAACTCATCTGCACCTCTCTTGCACTGCCTGTCACAGAGTAAGTAGGTCCGTAACAAATATTGGTCAAAGATTGAATCATTGCAGGGGTCTGCCAGTGATGAAAGTAACTTAATGGGAGAGGGAGTAACTCCTGACATAGGCACAGAGCCTGAGTGCAGCTTTCAGATGTGAGAAAGATGAAACTGTTTTACTATATAGGGATGTCCTAGAAATAAACTAAGGCACAAAGAATTCTTGAACTGGGTGGCTCAGTGGATTAAGCCTCTGCCTTCAGTACAGGTCATGATCCCAAGGTCCTGGGATGGAGCCCTGCACTGGGCTCTCTGCTCAGCAGGGAGCCTGCTTCCCCCTCTCTCTGCCTGCCTCTCTGCCTACTTGTTATTTCTCTCTCTCTCTCTGTCAAATAAATAAATAAAATCTTAAAAAAAAAAAAAAGAATTATTGACATGTCCTAGGCTATAGAGCCATCTAGGGTTATTTAGAAATTAACTGGTGTCTTCGTTCTTAGATTTCTGCTATGCACACTAAACAAATGGTTTGTAAAGATTCAAAACAGTGCTTAGGCCAGCTAAAAAAAATTTTTTTTAACTAATGTAAAGTTTGAGTAAGTGAAATTTTGAAGATGATGGAATCTAATTGATAACTTCCTTACTATTTAACCTGTAGATAATCTCCCTTTTAAAAGTGTTCATTATAGTAGTGATTATGCAGAGAAGAAGCCTGTGATGAAAATGTGGTATAAAATTGTGTTCTTTGTTCAGCAAGTTAAAACAAGCTGGTCTGTAAGCAATTATTATCTTCATCAAAATTCCTAGCTCTAATGTTTTGGCTTCACTGGCCCAGCACGTATGCCTTCTCAAACAATTGGATGGATTTAAAACACTTATGAGATGTTTGTGCTTATATCTTAACATAGCATCAGTTCAACAGGAAAAAGAAAAAAAAATGTAAGATTTGGCATTAGGGCATAGTTTTAAAAAGAAAATCAAACCAAAACTAAAGTAAACAAAAAGCCCATAACAGTGTTTAAATCCCTATATACGAATGAACATTCTTTATTCAGCCTTTTAATACCCTCAGGTAGCTGTGCAGTAGTTAGTGTTCAGGAGTGTCTTTCTGTTCCTAACTCGTTTATCATTTAACATTTCTGAAAGAAATTACCAGAGAATTGGCTACCCATTACTAACATTTTTATAATGGGTGATATATATATATATTTTTTAAAGATTTTATTTATTTATTTGTCAGAGACAGAGGGAGAGTGAGCGAGCACAGGCAGACAGAGAGGCAGGCAGAGGCAGAGGGAGAAGGAGGCTCCCTGCCGAGCAAGGAGCCCGATGTGGGACTCGATCCCAGGACGCTGGGATCATGACCTGAGCCGAAGGCAGCTGCTTAACCAACTGAGCCACCCAGGTGTCCCTAATGGGTGATATATTTTTTAAAAAATCTCTTTTTTTGCCTTTTTTTGTTTTATTTTTGGTTATTCTAAGTAGCAACAACAACAACAAATATATTCTGTATTCTAAGGAAACTGTTCAGGTGCCTGCTTGGGTAAGCAGATGATTTAAAAGTGAATTAGCTTTTTAAATTCTGAATTTGCATATGTATAAGTGACTATGAAGAATGTACCTTTGGATAAGATTGGGAATGTTTGGTTAAAAAATAATCATCTTTTAAAATTAAAAATGTCCACAGATGCATTTTTAAGCTTATGTAATTTTTTCTAGTGGGTTAGGTTTATCATTACAGTCTTTACTTAGCTAATGATTACACAGTCAAATATTTATACCATATATTCTTTTGAAATTACTGTAGGGGCTCCTGGGTGGCTCAGTCAGTTAAGGGTCCAATTCTTGGTTTCAGCTGAGGTCAGGATCTCAGGAATAAGCCCTGGTAGAGCTCTGTTCTCAGTGGGGAGTCTAGTTGCCCTTCTCCCTTCCCCTCTGCCTTTCCATCCCACTTCCTCTGCTCCTCTGCACTTGTGCACTCACTCCCCCTCTCTAAAATAAATAAAATCTTTTTAAAAACCCAGAAATTACTGTAATGCAACAGCTATTTATTGGGTACCTGCCATTTACTAGATGTTGAAGATGGATATACCTTTAAGGGCTGCACATTCTAGCAGAATCAACAGATTGGAGTATGGTGAACAATACTTATGAACAGGTGTTATGGGCTGTGAACTGTGCCTTGGGTGTAAAGAGAGGGAGTAATTCATTTTGCCTAGGGATAGGAGAAGCCTTTGCTGAAGAGGTGACCTTCAAATTGGGCTTATCAAAAGTGTTAGCTTTCTTGACATTTTTGCAGAATGACAAGTTATTAATGAGTTAGAGCATAGACTGCCTGAAGCCAGTGATAAGATGTAGAGTTTGATAGAAGAGTTTGAAGGAAAAACATACGAAATTTCCCATCAGGTAGAAGAAAAAGACAATGAGATGAACAATTAAGAGATCAGTCTAGGAGGTCCAAGAGTTGCTGTGGAAAGCGAGAAAAGAATCTAAATCACTAAGAATAAGTAAAAAGGATAGTTGAGTATTAGTCAGTATTGGGAGGAGGTTTTTAGTGAAGCCTGTCAATTTCTTTTGCATCTTTCAGTAGGGTTTCAGAAATGGTAAAGTTACTTTTTATCATTCAACTTCAATGCTCTTTGTTTATCAGAGATCATTTTTTCCAGAGATGCTCCGAAAATTTGTTTTTGCAAAACTGAATTTTGGTTGGCAAAAGATCTATTTCTTCACAGTATCAGAATCTGCATGCTAGGGTCCCCTGGGTGGGTCAGTTAGTTAAATGTCTGCCTTCAGCTCAGGTCATGATCTCAGGGTCCTGGGATTGAGCCCCATGTCAGGTTCCCTGTACCATAGGGAGTCTGCTTCTGCTGCTGCTGTCTCACCCTCTGGCTCATGTTCTCTCTCTCTCTCAAATAAGTAAGTAAAATCTTAAAAAAAAAAAAAAAGAATCTGTATGCTGGAAAGTTGAGGCTCTTAATAAATCACAGTTGGTAGTAAATCACACACACACACACACACAAGAAGTTTAGAGTGACGGCTTCCAATGTATCTGTAACCCAGAATTTCTGAGCCCTTAAATATTGGCTCTTTAAGTCTTGATGACTTGAAAGTTGGTTGATGAGTTAGATACCCAGTGAGGAGGAAGGAACTAAAGACAGGATGGAATGCTAGTTTATCCTGCAAGAAAAGAAAAGAAAGGAAAGAAAGGAGAATAAGATGGATGCGAATGCTGGAAAGAGCTTGGCCTTCCAGTCCTTTGACTGTAACATGTCAGCTGGGGTATGCTATCAGCTAGTGATAGAGTAGACACATACGAAATGTCACCCCCATCTTACTAGTGTTTAAATTTTCAAAGTCATAACCATGACTATACAAACGTTAGTGTGAGTAACCTTTTCATAACTATTTTAACAGAAACTCCCTAAACATTTATCATTCTGTCAAGAAAATAGTTATTCTATTATTCTGTTTATTTGAATCCACTAAGCATGTAACATTGGTCATCCCCGAATTAGTAGACATCTTCCCCTTGACTCTAACCTGTAGTCTAGAATCTCCCATAGAACTTTTTTCAGTTCTAAGTGTCCAGACCCTACCTCAGGAGATTCTGAATCAGAATCTCTATGGAGATACCCTGGACTACAGCATTCCATTTTTACAAACTCCTCAGATGATTTTTTTCCCCCTGAGAACACATATTTTATTCTTTAGAAATATAAAGAAATTGGGAGAGGACTACAGTTCTCAGGCAATTTCTAATGAACTCCAAGGCTGAAGACCATCTTTGTTTCTAACTTACTCTGCACACTACCTCCAGAATTTTTTCCTCAAATGCACATCGTGGGGGTACCTCGGTGACTCAGTCAGTTAAGCATCTGCCTTTGGCTCGAGGTACTGGGATTGGGCTCCTTGTTCAGTGGGGAGTCAGTTTCTCCCTCTGCCCCCCACCCCCGCTCATGCTTTCTCTCATACTCTCTCTCATGCTCTCTCTCTCAAAATGAATAAATAAAATCTTAAAAAAAAAAAAAGAAATGCACATCATGTTACTCGTTTCCTCAAAAACACTGCCCTTCAGAATAAGATTCAAATTTCTTCATATTGCTTTCCTGGCCTTCCTAGATCTGATCCTGTCAAAGTACATTTAGCTTATGCTGCAGTAACAACCTCCTGGCTTAAGACAATAAAAGTCTATTTCCTACTCCTGCAACATGTCCAGCATGGATCAATAGGGAGGCACTGGTTTATTCAGTGACCGATTCTGCCCCATTATCTCACATGGCTTTGGAGCTTTGTGGTTAGAGAAGAGAGATATGCACATCTCTTCTTCCTCTTCTCTCTCTCTCTCTTTTTAAAGGTAAGCTCCACATCCAGCGTGGGGCTTGAACTCAGTACCCCAAGAGCAAGAGTTGCATGCTGAACCAGCCAGGTGCCCCTCTCACTCATTCTTAAGTACTTTGACCTGGAAGTGGAATGTGTCATTTCTGCTCACAATCTATAGCCCTGCCTAACTGCAGGGTGAGTGGAACATATAAACATCTGGGGACTGGGAAGAGTATTAGTAAGCATTTGTTGTATCTACCACAGACCCCATATCTACATATTTTTTTAAAAGTTGAAGAGGACTTCATACAACTTCATAAAAATTAACCATTTAAAAATGTACGGTTCAATGGCATTAATGTTGTGCAACCATTACTTCTGTCTAGTTCCAAAACATTTTCATCACCCCCAAAGGAGACCCCTTACCCATTTTCCCTCCCTCCATCACCTGGCAACCACTAATCTTCTTTTTTTTTTTTAATGAGATTATTTATTTATTTATTTATTTGCCAGAGAGAGAGAGAGAGAGAGAGAGAGCGAGTGAGCACAGGCAGGCAGAGTGGCAGCAGAGGCAGAGGAGAAGCAGGCTCCCCACCAAGCAAGGAGCCCCATGTGGGACTTGATCCCAGGATTTGGGGATCATGACCTGAGCTGAAGGCAGCTGCTTAACCAACTGAGCCACGCAGGCATCCCAAACACTTCTTTTTGTCTCTAGGGATTTACCTATTTTGGATAGTACATATAAATGGAATCATATACTACATGGCCTTTTGTGTTTGGCTTCTTTCACTTGTTTAATGTTTTTCAAGTTCATCCATATTGTAGAATGTATCAGTACTTCATTACTTTTTGTGGCCAAATAATATTTCATTATATGAATATACTACATTTTGTCTATCAGTTTGTCTGTTGATGGACACTTGGGTTGTTTCTACCTTTTGGTTGTTGTGAATAGTGCTATGAAAATTCATGTACAAAATTATTTATTTGGACACCTATTTTCAGTTCTTGTAGTGTATATTAGGACTGGAATTGTAGGGTCATACAGTAATTCTATGTTTAACTTTTTGAGGAACTGCCAAACTGTTTTCCACCTGATTTGCCTTCTTAGCCTCTGTTACTCCAGTTAAATGAGAAGCAGTCATTGTTCTTAAAGTTAGTATTTTACAGCTCAGGGTATTTCTTTGGTTTTGAATCATCTCCCCTTTTTTTCTATTTTTTTGAAATAAAAATTGTAACAATTTTTTAAGGTTCAGTTCCAACCTTCCTTCCATCAGTTCTTGGAAAGAAACTACTACTTCTGCAAATTCCTGTGTTTCCTCCTCTTTATCTCTTTTATACCACATATTTTATTCTGAGTAGTTGTTTATATATACCTTCCTCACTAGATTTTAGATATGCTTATATGACTTACTCTTTTTTATTCCACATGATGTCAAAAACAGTTCTTTGCAGATGTTTAATAAAGGTTGAGTGAATAAAGATACAAATAAATAGCTATGGCCTTTTTTTTCTCATTTGCTATGGGTTCATTTTTTTTTTTTTTTGGAAGTAATCTGGAAAATGACTGGAAGGTATCACATTCTCAAAATTTTTATTTCAGGGATGGTTTTTGGGCAAAATTCAGTGAACTTAGTTAAAAAGGTAAATCATTCTTTTTTTTTTTTTTTTTTTAAAGATTTTGTTTATTTATTTGCTTGTATGAGGGAGAACACAACAGAAGAGCAGGGAGAAGCAGGCTCCCCGCTGAGCAGGGAGCCCAATGTGGGGCTCTATCCCAGGACCCTGGGATCATGACCTGAGCCGAAGGCAGATGCTTAACCCACTGAGCCACCCAAGCACCCCAAAGGCAAATCATTATTTAATCTAAGGATATTTGATTAGATCTAAAACTGATACCACTGGAACAAAGATCAAGAACTAGTGTTTCAAATCAGAAATTTTTAGACTTTAATTTCTCCCAATCAAAAATTATCTTCAAGTTCCTGAGAGAAGGAAAAAGGACCATTCAGCAAGAGATACAAATGAGGAGACCTTCTAGCCTTCTGAGCCTTTTCTTGTTCCTGTCCATCTGAAGATGGACATTCTTTATTCTTTATTCTCTCCCAGGTACAGCCTACCCAGTATCATCAGTCTTGCGATCCTAATATTTGCTTTAAATAAATAATAAATAGCCTGGCATTTGGAATAAAACCCCAAACAGTATTACAGAGCAAAACATAAATGGACCCAGGTCAGACTGAACCTTTTTGTAAACTGGTTATAGGAAAAGAAGCTTGATCTTATTTATTATATCTCTCATGCACTTAGGAGGGGAGGAGTGAAAGACACTGCATGGTATTCAGGCAAGGAAACAGATTCTACTATGAACAAGGGGGTAATTATTATTTTTTTTTAATTTTGTTTTGAGAGGGAGAGAGAAAAAAAGAATAACAAACTAATAACTTATTGTAGCTTTATGTTAAAATCCAAATTATAACACTTAAGAAAGTAATAATCACTGAAATCCAAATGAGATTTACCATCTTGACAAAAATAACATTTATCTTAAAACATATGGTTCTTGAGATCTTTATTAATAACCTTGTAATTTATGTTCTTTATGTTAATTATTCCTCTCAGGAGTACTAAGTTACTTTTCCTCTTTAAATTCTCTGTAGATACAGATAAAATCTTTCTTTTATTCCAAAAGAAAATTTTCAGGTTTTGAGAAAAAAGTATCTACCATCTTTTCACTCTCAGTCTGTTAATACAGTAACAGAAGGAACTATTCATTGGAGGGTTTGTTTAAGAAAAACATAAAAATAAGGAAGTTATTTACAAACAGATGTGGCATTTTATAACCACATCTGCATGTTAACCAGCATTGCTTGCTGAAGCTATTTTGTAGTCTGGAATTGCGCATAGTAATACTCATAAGCAAACTGAAGGTTGCAATTCTGCTAATCCTACCAGTGGACTGGAGTAGAGCATGAAACCTTAGTCTTGCTCTGGAACAGTGATTCTTATCTTTTTTGAGATTGCTAACCTCTTTGATAATCTGTTTTCAGCTATGGACCTCTCCTCCCAAAAATGCTTTACACACATATAAGTAATTTTGCATTCCCTTTGAATATCTCTGGAAGAATATACAAGAAACTCAGTGATTGCTTAAAGAGAGGGCAATGGGAGGACAAGAGGGGGAAGGAAGACTTCTCTCTCTCTATATATCCTTTTTTTAAAAAAAGATTTTATTTATTTATTTGAGAGTGAGCACAAGCACGGTGGGGGTGGGGGGGGGCGGCAAGCAGAGGGAGAGGGAGAAGCAGACTCCATGCTGAGCAAGGACCCTGATGTGGGACTTGATCCCATCATGACCTGAGCTGAAGGCAGACACTTAACCAACTGAGCCACCCGGGCACCCTCTATATATTCTTTTATACTGTTTTCAGCCAGGTATATATCTTACATATATATGTATATATATATTTTTAAGATTTTATTTATTTATTTGACATAGATCACAAGTAGGCAGAGCAGCAAGCAGAGAGAGAGGAGGAAGCAGGCTTCCCACTGAGCAGGGAGCCCGATGTGGGGCTCAGTCCTAGGACCCTGAGATCATGACCTGAACCAAAGGCAGAGGCTCAACCCACTGAGCTACCCAGGCGCCCTATATGTATATGTTTTAATGTGTGTTTTTTAAAGTCACAATGTCAAAAATTTTTGCACACAATTTTGGGTTCTGTGCTTCTTATCTCCTACAATTTAAAAACTCAGCAGCTTTTGGGGCCCCTGGTTGGGTGTCTGCCTTTAGCTTGGGTCATGATCCCAGGGTCCTGGGACTGAACCCCACATCCGGCTTCCTGCTCAGCGGGAAACCTGCTCCTCCCTCTCACTTGCCCACTCCCCCTGCTTGTGTTCCTGCTCTTGCTGTCTCTCTCCCTCTGTCAAATAAATAAATAAAATCTTTTAAAAGAATTAAGTAGCTTTTAATAGAATATACATTTAGTCAATTGTTATGGATTATTTTACTTGATTACAAAAGATAGAAATGTAATTAATAGTTTCAGTAACCTATAAGTGCCACTATATTTGTATAACAAAACATGCTGATTCCTCAATGATCTGTTAAAATCTTGTTAAACTTTGGTTAGTAGGATTTTTTTTTTTAACATTCAGTTTAAGGATTTTTTTCTTTCAGAGGTAGGCTGTAAAGGCAGTTGTGCCTAAAGGAGTTGCTTATTATAAAGGAAAGAGCTATATTATGTTTCAATTCATGTAATATCTTGCTTGATTCCTTTTAGGAAGCCTGTGTGAGTATGTAGTGATAGAGAGGCTTTGCTCTAAGGAAAAAATGGCCTATGTAGAAATGACAAAGATCTTAGAATTAATTTAGTGTAGTGTTTCTTAACCTTGGAGTTCTTATTCTGTAGGCCTGGGACTACGGCCAGAATCTGTATTTCTGACAAACTTCTTAGATGATTCCAAAGGGCTCTCAGCTTTAGGAACTAGTGGTCTAGTACATGCTATTATGCTTTACTGACTACAAAAACTAATCACAAGAATTCATTCCACTGATGTTGCATCTATGTGAATGTAAGCTGCATTCATCTTTTGACAGTCTTGGAAAGGAGGAAAGTAAAAAGCCAGAGGAAATGACAAGGTCATCCCTTTGCAGTCATGATAGCTACTTCTGAGTCATGCTGGGCTTCTGGAGATTACAGGTTGGAGTTGTTTTTTGTTGAAACTGGCTCTAAGTCTTAAAGCTTATGGAAAAAGTTCAAGGGTAAATATGGGGTGTTTTAGAAATGAGGTTCTACTCAAATGTAGGTGGAATGGAAAGCAGGATTGGGTTAAATAGTACTTGTTGAAGTTATGGATTAATAATTAGTAATTAGTTTCTCTAAAAAACATTTTAGGATGATTTCGATCTTTAGCATTTAAGGTTAACTATTTAAACGAAACATACTATTTTTATTAAAAAATTTAAAATGGGAAATGATATGTGGAAAAGCATGCCCTGGAAAACTTAAAGGTCATCTAGGACAACCTTCTTGCCCAGTTGCCTGCTTTAGAGAAAGCTGGTTATTTGGATCATGAAGCACAGACAAACCCCCCATTGCCCCTTTAATTAAGACTCCTTGTATAATATTATAGGCAGAGAAATAACTGCTTCATGAATACTAGACCTGCAAATCTGAAAGATTTCCTCAAAAATCTTAACCCTTTGTCTCTCAAAGAAAAAAAAAAAAAAAAAAACCCCACGCCCAAGCAAAATCTATGAACTAGAAAGCCCAAACTACTTACAATGTTTAAGTGCAGGATTTAAAATAGCAAAAAGAAGTAAAGCCCATCTCTGTGATGTCAAGTGCTATTTTGGTATATAACAAAATAGTTGAATCATAAGTCCCTCAAAATTAAAATATTAAACAGACTCTTAGCTATAAGATGTGTTGCCAGGCATCTGTATAGAATATAACCATGTAATCAAAGCATATTGTATTTCTCCACACAAAGAGAAGCAAAGCTACTGCTTCTAAAGATTAGGAAACTTTCATTAGACTGACAGAAGACAGTACAGAGGAAATGGCTTGGGGGTGGAGGAGATGTATGAAAGAGGATGAAAGGAACGGTATTCATACTATCCAAATTAGAGCCAGGATGTTTATGCTCAAATCTTGTCTTGGCTCTGTGTTGAGGGGACTGAATAATGGGAAAATGTATCTGTGAGATCCCTAAATTAGGCACTAAATATACCAAATTCCTTCTATAAATGCTTTTTATTTATAGTAGTCTCTGAACATTTCTGATTATATTGTGAGTAAAGCCCAAAGCCATAATGCTAATTACCTCTACCTCTTTTCTGTTGCTAGTATCCTTCTTTCATTTTGTTGTTTACAAGTCACATGCATCCACAGGATTGTAGCCTTATGGGGAGGGTCTTATTTACCTTTCATTTACTCAAACAGCATCTATGTATCAGGCACCCATTTCATGCTGGGCGCTGTGCTAGGCACATATGGTGTAATTATTAGTAAGACAGACCTGGTCCCAGACCTCACAGAGCTTACATTTCCCTTAGCTTGGTCAAGTGATGTGGACTTTAGATGAATGCAAATTACTTAATTAACACCATTTAAAACAGCTTTAAAGACATTTCAGATGTCAGTGTCTCTAATAAAATTTTGGCCAGTATTAACTGACTAATACTGAAATCTGTGGAGTTAGACTTAAGATAATATTTAGGTTGTATTTAGAAAAATTTTTTTTATTTTATTTTTCTTTTAAAAAAAGAAAATTATTTATTTGAGAGAGAGTGATAGAGTGCACAAGCAGGGTGAAGGGCATAGGGAGAAGCAGAATCTCCACTGAGCAGGGAGCCCAAAGTGGGGCTCCATTCCAGGACTCTGGGGTCATGACCTGAACTGAAGGCAGATGCTTAACAGGCATCCTGTATTTAGAAAACTTAAGGGATGTTACTTTGCTTTCTTAAGTTTTTTCTTAACAATTAAAAAAGTTCTATGCATAATTTGGAAGAGCACCCAACAAAAGGAGAGACTATTTGCATCTCGTTATTGCCCTCCTACATTGTTAGCGCTCCGACCAGTAAGAGGCAGTAAGAGGCAGCAGTTGCTAGAGGTGAAAACAGTTGACCATCCTGGCTCTGTGTAAAGAAAACCTCCATGCTTTCTTCACAGATGTCACTCACTAGAAAAACAGGATTCTGATAGAAATTTTAATAGTTTTATAAGTAGGAAACTTAAGAACCTCCTTCCACAGCTTAGGGAGCTACAGGTAGAATTTGCCTGGAACATTATTAAATTCTGTGGCTTGTGTTCCCTAAGGATTCTTCTACATGAGTTCTCTTGTTGCTTGTGGTGGACAGAACCACCCTAATTGGAGACTGAAGATTGGAGAATCCTAAGTCCATCCATGTATGTTTCCTGAAGGGTTCAAGTGCTTTACTGAACTAGAGAAGAAACTCGCTGTTAGATTTTGAATTTGGAGTAAACATTGTTCTGACTTACCCTATTTTAGGTTTTCCCCTGTATTTTCCAGTTGCCTCAACAATGAACATCTTGGGTTTTCCTAATGAAGAACCAATTCACTTTACCAAAAACTGATATATTTTTCAAACAGACAACTGTGTCACACTGTATATAAAGCCTTCTACTAAAAAGGCCAAGTGTTATCTTTTGGCACTACTACTTCTAAGGTAAAAAGTTAGTACTAGGGGCACCTGGGTGGCTTAGTGGGTTAAAGCCTCTGCCTTTGGCTCTGGTCATGATCCCAGGGTCCTGGGATTGAGCCCCACATTGGGCTCTCTGCTCAGCGGGGAGCCTGCTTCCCGCTCTTCTCTCTGCCTGCCTCTCTGCCTACTTGTGATCTTTGTCTGTCAAAAAAAAAAAAAAAAAAAAGTTAGTACTAGATATACTCCAAAAAGATATTAGTATCTTTTTAGAGTAAAGGAAAAATAGACTTTATCAGTTTGTTTCTTGCCACTATTTCTGCTCTATCATGAACAAATACAATTATTTCCAGGATATATCTTAAAATCCCCATCGTTTTTTATTCTTGTCCCACAGCTGAGCAAATCCCTCTTTAGGATATATGACAATTGAATTGGCTTGGGCTGTGAAACACGTCTCAGCCTTATAGCCTGTTTATGCTCATTCATGCACATTTGCTCCTTCAAATTCTAACTAGGTTTGTAAAAGTCAATTTTATGCATTACAATATCAAGGTCTATTTATAGTGATTTATGGGATGAGAAATTGGGTTACATGGCTTCCTAACATCCCACCAAGTATGTATGGCTTTGGATTTTAAGTGGTTTGCGTTATTCTTTTCCAAGTGGATTGTCACACTGAGTTAACAATGTCTTTTGGAATTCCACTAATAAATCACAGATTCTCACGGCTAGTATTCCATTGCTTATTTAATGACACCCTATTCGAGTGCTGGGTTTTGCAAGCTAAATGGAGTACTTAAAATCTCTGAATGCCCTCCGAACTTTTGGTTCAGATCAGACTCATTGGAACCTTTGCGTTTTCAGAATTTCTCGGCCACTGCTGCAGTTCCAAATGTAGCTTCTTGTCATGTCTTTTTGGGTTTTGCAGGGCTCCCCCAGGCCGGGGGCTGGGAGAACGGAAAGAGCTCATCGGTTTGTTTGAAGGCAGGCAAGCTGTACAGGCAGCTTTTCCCAGACTCTCCCAACTCCGGCTTTTCATGCATACCAGCAGATCCGCTTTTTTCCTTCAGTGATTGAAACCATCTGGACTGCAGGGGGGTCACGTGTGTATGAGAAAATGACATAAAGTTTCAGACCCCCTTGTGCTTTGCTCCAGATACAGACAATTCTTGTTCGGATGGTGCCGAGGTGAGGGCGGACCAGTTGCGGGCCAACTCCTCATCCAGCCCACCACCCCCATTTTCCCAGCCCTGGTCCCTCCCCCCCACCCCCTTGCCTCCCGGCTCCGTACTCTCTGCGCGGTTTTCTTGTTCTCTTCAGTGCCTCGGAGCACACCCCTCTACCGGGTTCCAGCCGCCCACCCTCTCCGTCTCGGGTGGAGGCACACCTCCTCCACGCCCCCCTCCACTCAAATCCGTGCTCCCTCCCATCTCTCTCCCTCCAGCCGGGCCACAGCCTGGGGCGCGGATGCCTGCCGGACCACCGCCCTCTCTCCCGGAGCGGCTCCTCCCCCGGGCTGCGCGGCTCCAGACAAGCCCCCATCAGTGCGAGCGCCCACCCTGGCTGGGGAGCTCAGAGGTAAGTGCGTCCGGCCGCCGCCCGGGCTTTCACAGCCGGTCTTCCCGCGGGTCGGGAAGGGGGGGCGGTTGGAGGAAGGGAGGGTTGCCCGTGCCCTTACTCCAGGAGGGGCGCGGGTTCCGCTCTGCCGCGCCCTGCCCGCCGCTGCAGCCCTAGTCCTTTCCCCGCTATTCACCGCTCCTAGCCTCCGCCGAGTTCCAGCTCCGTAAGTATTCGCGCCGAGCGCCCACACTCGCGGGGCCTCTGCAGGAGCAGAGGAGCAGGGCGGAGGGGCAGCTTCCCGGGATGGTGGGGACTGCCCTCCCAGCGGTTGGTCGGGGCAGGCTGTGCTTTCCGGCAGGCTAGGGCCACACGGTTGGGGGTGGGGAGCCGCGAGACCAGGGTCTGGGGAAGTACAGAGCTGCGTGCAGCGAGGAGACTGCAGGCTGTCCCGGGAGTGGGCTCGGTATGCCGCCTCGTCCCCTGGACTCACCCAAGGGGCACTGCTGTGGCTGTCGAGCCCTTACCTGGAGCTATGGTAGCTTGTATGCAGGCTCCTTGAGGGACGGACGGACGGACACACACACACACACACACACGCACACACACACACGGAACTCAAACAAAGGAAAATTAACTTTGCACTCTATCACTTCAGCAAATTAAACTGCGACTCTTTGTGACTGATTAGCTTTCCATTTTTGTCCTTCTCCTTAAAAGTGCACTAAGTATTAAAGATGTATTTTTTAAGTGACTCAAGACTAATGGAATAATACACTTTAGCCAATGTTTGTGCTACCTTATCCAAGAATTTAGGAATTTAATAGAATTCAAGGGAGTGAACATTTTCAAATGTTTCTAAAGAGCTTATTTTCCTGGGACCTTTATATGAATGTTGTTTACAGTTACTTGAATATGAATAAAACAACTTCTTCACCTTCTTCACTAAGTGAGAGAATTTGCTTAATGCTGCCTTAGTCTAGTTCTTGATTTTATCCCTATGCAGGTGTTTCTGTTGTTTAGACATCAGGGTCTTGGGAATGGGAGAGAGGTCATTATTTCATCTCCCGGACAGCTTGAGTTATCTCTTACATCCACGCACTTGGACTGACCGTCCTGGGATAGGGCCGCAAGATTAAAACCCAAGTGACTGTGTTATTGTGTTTTTTTCCCCTCTCCAGGTAGTATTTTCAGAAAGTAAATTACTTCACTGATGAGATTTTTCAGAAACAGGCATATCTAAAGTATCAGAAATGGTTTAGGTTCAGAAAGCTGATCAGAAGTAGAGTCCATATTGGTCACAGTCTGTCTCTAGTACTGAATTAAGGACTGCACAAAGGAAGAGCTCAAGAGGAGCCTGTTGAATGCAGGGAGTGAAGTAAAGGCTTCCTGGACTCTGCTGGCTTGTTTGAGCGTTCCCCTGTGACTTCGTAGGTACAAACTTCCTTTCCATTTATCTGGTAACTCTTACCTTTGGGAAATAACTCCGCATGATACGGGGAGATTTGTTCAAGTGTATATGGGGAGTGGTATTCTCTTTAAAGTATTTCTTATGGAAAACTTAGTGATTGATGATTAGTAAAAACTTTGCTATTGGGTTTGTGGACTTACTGAAGAAAGAGGAGTGATGCAGAAGAGAAGAATAAAAAATTTCGATCCCAATCCCTTGGCTTAGAATATAAGAATTAGTTATAGAAGCTCAGAGGAGAAAAGGATTATGAGCCAGTGTGTTTCCTAGAAGAGAAAGGATTTCAATTAGGCATTAAAGCAAAGTGTGGCCCTGAAACTGGTGGAGAGTTTCCAAGGGAGAGAGAAATATAGATCCTGGGGAGAATTTCCAAGAGAGAGAATAGGTCATTTGGACTGGAGCTGGCGAGAAAAGTAATACTTTCTGAGCATCTTACTCTGTGCCACATGCCGTGCTGTCTCTCATCCTTTAGTCATTTGAAGTAGGTATTGTCATTCTTGTCTTAGAGAGAGGGGATTCTTGTTTTAAAGAGAGGATTCCAGAAGATGAGTAACTTGCTCAAGATCGCACAAGCAGTGAGTGGTAGAGCCAGAGTTCTAACTCCTGGTTGTCTCCTTCTAAAGCTCGCGCTTCCGCAGCTGCCTTCTGTAATGGGATGTGGGAAGTTAAGCTGAAGTGGACCAGTCAGCTTGAATACTGGCTCAGGAGCTGTAATTTTATCCTATACACACTGTCTGACTTTTAAAGATTTTTGAGAGAAGGAGTGATGGGCAAAGCAGTGTTTTTAGGATTAATGTGACACCAGGGAACAGCAGTGTGATATGCTTGTCACAGGTAAGGTGCAAGATGTAGTTCTTAATTCAGGAGGTTAAAAAAAGTGAAGGTAGCCAAGATACTTGGGTGTTTAAATTCTTGCCTCATTTACCATAGCCTCCAATAGCTTGGTTCCCTGGGTAGGAACTCATTGCACTGACCACAGGGCTGCTGGGGATCTAGAAAAGAGCTGGATCTGACCAGGCAAACACTGAACTGGAATGTGTATGCCGAACAGCACGCCCAGCAGTTTATCCTTTATGCTCCCCACATGGGTTGCAGTGCTTTGGTGAAAGTTTTTCTTTCTTTTACGACTACCCTGGGACAGAGATCAATGTTGTCATTTGTTTAAGAGCCTTTACTAGGAGGCAAAGTTGAGCTCCCAAACCAAGGCCTCTGCCCTAAAGATCTCATTTAAGTTGAGGTGTCCTTATGCCCCCAGTATTCCCATGTTTCTTAAAAATGATGAATTTTAAAATTTGGTACTGGCAAGATAAAAATGAATTGAGATTACCTTTCTTAATAAGATCAGTTATGAGAAAATGGACACTTATTTCCCCCCTTTTTTTTTTTTTTTGCGGAGGAACAATAGAGGACTCTGGAGAGTTACTCTGTAGGAATTTTGAAGGAATGGGACAAGGATTTAGAGATGTTCAGAGCTCTTCCTACCCCTCTGCATTTCTTACCAGTTAATTGTGTTGTTCATATACACAGCTAGGGAGCTTACAGGGCCTTTGAATACCCAAGTTTATAGCCAGACCCTTTGATTCTCTGCAGATAATGGGCTCAGGAAGGGCAGTAGTGGGTGGAGCCATTTTATTAGAATTGTCTCCCACTTTGAATACAATCTAGATGTCTGGTTCTTCCATGTGCAACCTCTAGGTCTTTTTCTCTGAACTGGTCAGTGCCCTGAGGATTTGGTTTTTAGGCAAGGAATATCAGGTAGTGAGAAAGGGGGTTGTGCAAAAAAAGCAGAAAAATGAAGTTTGTCAACTACAGAATTTTTATTTTAATTAATGTTAGAGTCAGCCATAGTTTTTTGTAACATACAAAATATAAACCCAAAATATGATCTTAGTTCTTTATAACCATTTTTACCTTAAAAAGCCTCTAACTGGAGAGCTTGCCCCATTGAATGGGGCTTTGATAGGTATAATTCTCAGCAGCAGCTCTAATGGTGTGAGGACATGACTCAATTTGGGTTTTGGATCTCAGAAGAATGTGACCTCTCACTGTAGGGGATTTAGACTCCAAAGATGTGGGTTAAAGTTCTTCTTTGCCACTTTTATTTAGAAGTGTCTGGAGTTTGATGTCAGGGCAATCTCTTAGCTTATTTATTCTAGTTCATCTAAAGGAAGGTAATCCCCAGGTCCAGCCAGAGTTCATGCCCTGATTAGTTCTGAGGTTCCTTCTCGTAGTTTGTACTCTTGTATCACCTGAAAGCCATTTGGTTTTATCTGTAGCCTGTGGTTATGATCAGAAAGGAAAATCAGCTAGGATTTCCTCCAGAGAATGGCAAATTTCCTTATTAGTCGACTGGTAATCTTAGGTAGGAGTTTTTGTGAGAATGCTCTTGAGGTTAGTTTTGGGAATTGGGGTCTCAAATAGTGACTTTGGCGGTGCTCTTATGTAAATGTCAGAAATGTTTTGTTTTGCCTTTTTTTTAAAAGATTTTATTTATTTATTTGACAGATCACAAGTAGGCAGCAAGGCAGGCAGAGAGAGAGATGGGGAAGCAGGCTCCCTGCTGAGCAGAGAGCCTGATGCAGGGCTCGATCCCAGGACCTTGGGATCATGACCTGAGACGAAGGCAGAGGCTTAACCCACTGAGCCTCCCAGGCGCCCCTAAATGTCAGAAATGTTTAGTTGCATTTTTGGTTCATTGCTTACTCATACAATTGATTATTAGTGTTTTTATATGTGGTAACCATTTGTTATTTTTATCATTTATTCAAGGAGTGACTTAGATTTTCTAAGGTAGCTGAACGCTTAGAAAAATACTACTGGAATATCCTTTTGGTTCTCAGATGTAATCTCCATTTCTCCAGTGGAACCATTTGACCATTTTAACTTACTCTGCCTCCAGATATCCTTAAATCTCTCTCAAGTGATTTGCTGTCTCTCAAGAGATTTCACAATCTCTCTAGGAAACTTTCCTGAGCTTTCCAGACTGATGATGATTACAGATTATCTCCTTGTCTTTAGCCTGAGTTTTCTTTTAGCGTGGCTTATTTTCACTGTTTTCCCATCCCTCTTCAACACACAGATGTTCACAGAGTGAACAACTTGTCTTTCAAGGACTCCAGGGGCAGCTACCAAATGTGCAGATTGCCCCTCTGGACTCATCCTTTCTTTCCCTTTGTCTGGCTAACCAAGCTGAGCACTCTGTATTTTTCTTTATACATTTCTCTTTTCAGACCTATGATTATACTTGTTGCTTTTTTTTTTTTTTTTAATTCAGGAAGTCAATATCAGATATGTTAGCAATTACAGCTTTTGGTGAAGGGAGACTTTTGGAAATAAAATGTGCTTTTCCCCCCTATCAGCATGAATCATTGTGTAACTTCTGAAAACTCTGGAGATGATCTTCTAAAAAAAATTATCAAAAGAATTTTGCGTAAGTCCTTTAAGAGCTTAAAAAGAATCCAGCCTTTGTAAGACTACACTAAAAGTAACAGACTAGCCGAATCAGGGCCTTTCTAGAAGTATAAGAATCATTTGTTTATACCAGAATTTAGGATCCCCAAGCAAATATAATAGAATGAATCTACTAACCCTTTTTTAATAGTGTAAGAAATAAGAACCTTTTTAGTGGACCTTGTGATAAAGGGCCATAGTGATTAGAATATGCTGAGAGGGACGCCTGGGTGGCTCAGTTGGTTAAGCAGCTGCCTTTGGCTCAGGTCATGATCCCAGCGTCCTGGGATCGAGTCCCACATCGGGCTCCTTGCTGATCAGGGAGCCTGCTTCTCCCTCTGCCTCTGCCTGCCATTCTGTCTGCCTGTGCTTGCTCTCTCTCCCTCTCTCTCTCTGACAAATAAATAAATAAAATCTTAAAAAAAAAAAAAAAAAAGAATATGCTGAGAAACCTGATTGTCAGTGTTCTGGAAATTAACTTTGAGTGGGCATGTATAAAGGTTGGTGGCTTTTAGTCTTCCTTTGGTGTGAAGTAGGGATCTTGGATGTTAATTAAACTAAGGACAAGTTTGAATCTAGATATTTGTGGATTTCCCCTCCTTCTCCCTAGAGGCTAATTGGAGTGGAGCAGAAAGTGCCTCTCATCAGGGAGTCCTTGTCTTGGAATGTTTTGTCAGACACTCGTCTGTGTTACTCTCATTCATACACTCTTTCTTGTGTTCATCATTTGTTGAATATCCACTGTGGAAAAAGCACTGGGCTAGTGCTTTCAAGTGTCTGTTTGTTCTCTCATAACTTTTTTTTTCAGTGAACATGCTTCATATTAGGTGTTTGAAGAATCAGCAAGTGGGTCAAGTTAAGAAATTAGATGGGGAATTGATTTTGGATGTGGGTGTTGGATAACTCCTGATTGGAATGCTGCCATTGAGAAGTGGCCATTTGTACATCACTCTGCCCTCGGTCCAGGTGACAAGGAGGCTGACCATGTGGGATATATTTTTTAGTGAGTAAACAGGGCCTAGTTATTTATTTTTGCTATCAGTTGTGTTAAATTACATTTTCTGTTGCCAGGAACTCCGCTTAGCGTAATATCCCCTGCATTCGGAAGTACTGCGTAGTTGGTAGTAAGGACTAGGTGCAGAAGTGTTTCCTGAAGGTCTGGTTTGGCCAAGGATGGATTCTAGGTGCTTAGACCCAATGGGTTTCTACACAAACTGGAGTGATTCTAACCCTGGAACCTAAGGGGGATGGAAGTTCTCTTCAAATGTTGTACTGGTATGGGAGGGATGACAAAGCTTTTGTTTCTCAGTGGACCCCAGAATCTGTACATGGAGACCCAGAGTTGAAGAAAACCCAGCTTACAAATGAATATTTAGTACTATATAGGGTTAGGGAGAACATGGAAAAATGGGATTTAAGATTAAAGGGTTCATTTGTGTCCTTAATGTCAAATTAATCAGAAATATCAGTTGTGAGGGTTTTGTTTTGCTCTTTTTTTCTTTTCCATGTATGTGTTTTGACAGGTCTTGAAATTGACATTATCTTAAATTGGAATAGTATTAGGACTAAAATGTTTATACAGAAAGTGATAATAGAGTTATGGGAGATGGGCAAAGGCCACTTTGTATCTTACTTCAGACCATTCAAAAAATCCCCATGAGTACCTCAGTGGTCAGAACTAGTTTGAAATTGTTTTGCTGAGAGGCATGGGTAAAATAACATTTATTAGCTTTGGTTTATTCCTGGTTTAGATATGAGCGAGAAAGCTACTTTGGGAGCAGTATCATGTGCCCAACCCTGCCCACATTCAAGCTGCCTACTTAGTTCCCATGTATTTGTCACTGTTACTGGCCCCTGGAGGGCCAGGCTAGATCTCAGGATATGAGGCTCAGATTTGATTGAAGTCACATCAGAAGATGTCTGGCTGGCTCAGGCAGTAGAGCATTAGACTCTTAATCTCAGGGCTGTGGGTTTGAGCCCTACGTTAGGTGTAGAGATTGCTTAAAAGTAAAATATTTTTAAAAAAGGTGGGGGGTTGGACCTGGTAGGTCATCAGGGCCATGGGTGTGGGGAGATAGGTGGATTGGGCAGGGAAGAAAAACTGAAGGGCATGTAGTACGGTGGAAATTGAGTAAAGAAATAAAAATGTTAGAATTCTTTTCCCCCCCTCATTGACTTAGACCTTTGTTCAGTTAGAAATGTTTATCACTTGAGGTCATTTTTATGAACACTCACTGTAACTAGTTGAAGGCGCTGTGATTCCTATGTATTGATGGGAAGAACCCTCCTAGATGATTCTCCGGATATGTATTTGGATTATTTCCATTTTCTTTCCCTCTTTTTCTCCTCTAAGTTGTGATGCTATTTGTTTGTTTGTATGTTTTAAGGAATACTCTGGCTTTAGTATCTGGAAACTTTTAGGGCTGTGGGGACTGGGGGCAGGAGTGCTGAGTGTGACATGTTGTCAGGTATGAGAGGCTTTTACACTTAGACAAATTTCCAGGAAAGAGGGGATATAAAAGTTTATATACAAAGTTAGAAGGGAGAATGTCATGGCAGGTGGTGTAACTGCTTTGGCCATTGTGATGGTCTCTGTTAAGATGGGGCTGATGGTTGGATGATGCAGTGGTATTGAGAATATTTTATAATCCACATTACTCCTTGAAGAAGATTTTTTTCTTTAAGGAAAAGCATAGTGCATTATGTTGATTTTTGTTTTGAAATTTGTATGACATATCCATAAGTGAGCATATAGAGAAACTAGCTCTTTTGAGATCACACAGCTCAAAAGAGGAAGAGCCAGGATGTGGTGAATCTAGGCAGAGACTGAATGCCAAGCACTTAACTTGTTCTGTATAGCCTCTAACTGGTCTTGACTCCTCTACTCCCTTCCCAGTCTCTTCTCCATATGGCAACCAAAGTATTATGTCTGTCCCTAATTTCAGCCCTCCTATGGAATCCCACACATCACACTTAGAGTCCAATTGCCAAGTTCTTAAGTGCTCTAACCTGTAGTCCTTCCACCTGCTGTCCACCGTCCTCCCCATCTCTTCTGTCACAGAGCCTTTGCCCTGTACCTGGGGTACTCATCTTGAATACTGCTAGTTTTTACCCTCCTTCATTTGGGTATCAGCTCAAATGCATCTCCTTGAGAAGGCTTTCCCTGACCATCCTATGTAAACCACTCTTAGTGAATCTTTAATCCTTCCTTTGTTTTTCTTCCTAAAATTATATTACGTATTTGTGTGTTTTTCCTGTTTGCTTTCACAAATAAATAAACTCCTTGAAATGAGGGAGTTGGTTTATCTGTTTACTGGTATCTTTACTTTTTAGAACAGTACATGGAAAGTTTTCTTTAAATATTTAAGTGAGTAAGTGGTGTCATTTGCATTTGACGTTCATGTTTAACATGACTTCACTTGGATAAAAATAGCAGAGAAGAAAGGGATATACAGGTGATACATTCAGGTCTGGGTCTTGGTTTTATATTTGTTACCAAGGCTTTGCCATAATACGTGGCAGAGAAATGCTCAGAAAATCTGACTTGAGGTAGCTCAGTTGGTTAAGCGTCTGCCTTCGGCTTGTGTCATGATCTCAGGGTCCTGGGATTGAGCCCCACAGGGAGCCTGCTTCTTCCGCTCTCTGCTCATTCTCTCTCTTCCTCTTTCTCGAATAAATAAAATCTTAAAAAAAAAAAGAGAGAGAGAGAGAATCTGAGTTGAAAAAATCCACTGTTTGATTTATTTTGGATTTCTGACAGGAGTTCAAAGAAGGGAGAGAATAGGGTGCCTGGGTGGCTCAGTGGGTTAAGCCTATGCCTTTGGCTCAGGCCTTGATCTCAGGTTCCTGGGATTGAGTCCCACATTGGGCTCTCTGCTCAGTGGGGAGCCTGTTTCCCCCCATTCTCTGCCTTCCTCTCTTCCTACTTGTGATCTCTCTCTGTCAAACAAATAAATAAAATCTTAAAAAAATAAAAAAAAAAAAAAGAAGGGAGAGAATAGTATGGACTGGAGTGCTTAGAGAAAATTTGTGGAGGCCTTGAAGGAGGATTGAATTTGTTTGGGTGTATAGGAATTGTAGAGATGGGGTTGTTGTTGTCGTTTATTTTTTTAAAGATTTACAAGTGATTGGGAGAGGGGGCAGAGGGGGAGAATCTTCAAGATGACTCTTTGCTGAGTGCAGAGCCTGATTCCAGGACCCCGAAATTGTGACCTGACCGAAATCAAGAGTTGGCTGCTCAACTGAGAAAGCCATCCAGGTGCCCCGTTGTTGTTTTTTAAGCTGGAAAGACTATTAGGATGATCTAGTTCAGCTTCTTGGTTATAGATGGGGAAACTGAACCCAGAGAAACAAAGGACTTGTCCTTTGTTCAGATATGGTGAACCATATCTGAAAATTTAGGTATTTTGATTCCTATGTCAGTTCTCTTTCCTCTGTACAGTGCTGCCTTCAGAATCAAGGAGGAGCTTTGGGGGTAGGAAAGTGATTAGGAATATTGAGAGCAAAGGCCCAGAAAAAATGTTGGCTGTGTGGGATGGAAATTAGGTCATCTTAATTGAAACAGCAAGTTTATGAAAGAGCTCCATGGGAGATATAGTAGGCTGTAGAAGCTGGATAACACCAGATCCTGGAGGACTTTTTCTTTCTTTCTTTCTTTCTTTTTTTTTTTTTTTTTGTTTTAAGTAATCTCTATTCTCAATGTTGGGCTTGAAGTCACAACCTGGAGATCAAATGTTGTATGCTCTACCAACTGAGCCAGCCAGGAGCCCCATATCCTGGAGGATCTTGAATATTATTGGATACTTTAAATTTAGAATTACAGGGAGGCATGTGAAAATACTGTAAATATTGTTCTGTATTTTCTGTCCAATAAAGGTGACCAATAATGTAGTACAGAAAACGGATTAGAATTGAAGAATACTTTGGAGTCTTGGAGGAGTTAGAAGGCCCTTATAACAATCCAAGTATTAGTGTAGTTTGCAGCCTAGTAACATTTCAGTTTGTTTTGTTTTTGTTGTTGGAAATTGTGTGTTTTTTGAAGACAATATATAAATTTCTGACAAAAGATGTATGTACCCAGATTTCTAGGGGAGTTTGGGAGTAAGAACCCTGAAGAACCAGTTTTTTACTTTATTCAATTTCATATATGTT
Source organism: Enhydra lutris kenyoni (assembly GCF_002288905.1). NCBI lineage: Eukaryota > Metazoa > Chordata > Mammalia > Carnivora > Mustelidae > Enhydra > Enhydra lutris. Next base: position 5,452,071 of record NW_019154152.1, read on the forward strand.
ATAAATGAAATTTCTGTATCTAAATGGTAATCTATTTTAAGAAATCCAGGTCAGGGAGGCGCCTGGGTGGCTCAGTGGGTTAAGCCTCTGCCTTCAGCTCAGGTCATGATCTCAGGGTCCTGGGATTGAGCCCCCCCCCCTCTCTGCCTGCCTCTGTGCCTACTTGTGATCTCTCTCTCTCTGTTAAATAAATAAATAAAATCTTTAAAAGAAAAAAAAGAAAAGAAAAGAAAATCCAGGTCAGGAAAGTAGGGGTAGAAGATAACACTATACAAGGTGTGAAGCTTGTGGCAGGGGGTATGGGGAAGGGCAGAAGTTGCAGATGGACAATGAATGGGAGCAGCTTCCAAAAGAGAGCCTGGGCTTCTCTGTTAGAGCTGCTTCATCACGGCTAGAGAGTCAGGAATCCAGGGACCTCAGCCTGGTACTGGATTTAATAAAAAAATTTTTTTTTCTTATTTATTTATTAGAGAGAGAGAGAGCATGAGAGGAGAGAGGTCATTGGAAGAAACAGACTCCCTGCTGGGCAGGGAGCCCCATGTGGGATTCTATCCCAGGACTCTAGGATCATGACCCGAGCTGAAGGCTCTCGCCTAACCAACTGAGCCACCCAGGAGCCCCGAAAAATTGTGGGCTCACAATTCTTTGGTTGGACGGGTTGTGTTGAAACCTGGCCCATTCATGTAGTCCACATAAGTTTTATTTTTTTAAACATTTATTTATTTGGCGGGGGAGGGCAGAGAGAGAGAGAGAAAGCATCCTAAGCACACTAGGCACTGAGCTCAGAGCCCAATGTGGGGCTTGATCCACGAGATCATGACCTGAGCTGAAATCAAATGCTGGTCGTTCAACCAACTGCATCACAAGGCGCCCCATGTAGTCCACATAAGTTTTCAACTGGAGCTGATGAGACTAGATTGATACAATCCTTACCAGGCCAGTATATTGGCACAGGGTATGATACTTTAAAAGTTTTTTCCATCCTCAGGAATCTTTTTCCATCTCCAAGGAAAAACTGTAAAAGTCAGTGTGTAAGTGAGAACACAGACCTTGAAATAATATCTCAAATTTGGATCTGAGAGTTTGGGATGCAGAAAAATCCTGGAGCATTAACATCCAACAAATACTTATTGAGCAGCACCTGTTAAACACCTCTTACTGTGCTCAGTATTAGAGTTTGAATCTTTTGATCATATTGCATCAAGTGTTATTGTTAGGATATTAACATTTGGTTCTATTTCATGCTAAGTTCTTTTAGCTCCCACAGTTATGTAGCTCAGTCCCTAAACCCTCAGTTCAGACTGTTCACTTATGCTTGCATTCATTTGTTGAATCCGTTAATTGCTGTGCAATATGTAAGAAGCGATATGCTGAATGCTGAGGCAGTTTTGAAGATGAACAAGGGTGAGGGTCCTCAACCGGTCCACTGGGATTTATCAGGTAGACCTGGCAGCTGTGCAGTTTCCTGGGATTCGTAGCCATGAGAGGAGTGTTTCAGCAGTGGTACATCCCTCTTCACTTATTTTGCCCACACTGGGTTCTCCCCGTCCATCTTGCCCCTGTTCTCTAACCCTATCTTTAAATTTATGAGAAACGAAAATTAGCTTCTTTGCCCTTAAATTTTGGAAGTTCCATTAAGGGTAGAACTTCTCTGATGAAACCTTTATTAAAGTTTGAAATCTTTCCGGTTTCAAGTTTGAATCTCTTCTATCTGTGTAATCCCACAGAAGAGGCTTCTCCATTAGAACTTTCCTCCTTCCTCTGAAAGTCACTTTGCCTACGGAGTAGACAAAGTATGAGTGTGCAGACAGAGTATGCAGTATTCGGTATTTTTTTTTTAAAGATTTTATTTATTTATTTGACAGACAGAGATCACACGTAGGCAGAGAGGCAGGCAGAGAGAGAGGGGGAAGCAAGCTCCCCACCAAGCAGAGAGACCGAAGCGGGGCTCCATCCCAGGACCCTGGGATCACGACTGTAGCCGAAGGCAGAGGCTTTAACTCACTGAGCTCCACAGGCGCCCCATAGTATTCGATATTTCTCAGGCTCTTCACTTCTGCCTGCTTCATTGGCTCTCTATGGGGGTGCCAGGAGGGGCATGTTGTTTTGTTCACTTAGAGGGATTGACAAAAATGAGAGGGAGGTAATGGTGCTAAATCTCCTCATCCTTTGGAAAGACAGCTGCTCAACAAAGGAGAGGCGAAAGAAGGTGGATACAGAAGAGTGTTACATTGAGCCTGTGCATTGCCAATTGGAGTGAGGTTGTGTTCTCCTCCTTTGCTTGGCATCTGGAGCCAGCTTGTCCACTGTCTGAGATTTACTCTACTTATTTGTGTCTGTGAGCTCTTTTAATAGAAAATTACAAAATATAAAATAATCTTTCTCTCCAACTCTAAGTTGATTTTTCTGAAAATGTAATATGTTCATAGTACCTTTTAAAAAAAAAAGATTCACTTTCCTGTCACCTAGAGATCACCACTGTTAATATCTTAGTGCACCTTCTTCTCTGTTTTTCTCTAGGCATATATATGTACATGTTTGTATCTGTTTTTTGAATAAAGCAAGATCATACATGCTGTTTTTCATTCTATCTTATTTTCAATTTTCTCCACTTTCCCCGGTCAGGACATTTTTATTTTAACTGATGCCAAGACTATATTTCAGATTTCCCCTATTGACCCTTAAGTATCTTCAACATTTTTTCCATACCAACATCAAACCTATAACCACACACTCTATCTGGCTGTTATGTCCCTTAAACTTCTTTTAATCTAACCTAGGCTCTTAGTATGATACTATTTTGTTGAAGAATTATCCTTAATCGGTTCCTTCAGTTGAATGCTGACTCTGTTACCTGTGTATTGCTAAGGGGTTTGTAAATATTATCTCAATTAACCCTTGCAACAGCACTGAGAAGCATGTTTTATTATTCTTGATTTTTGTATATTCTTTTCCTGTGAGATCTCAGCTATCTCCAGGGCTTCAACTCTTTCCTTTATGGCAGGGGTACATCACTTGTATCTCAGTGGTTACCCTGAGAGCATGAGTTCTCTCTCTCCCTCTCTTTCTTTCTTTGTTTCTTCTCTCTCTCTCTTTCTTTCCTTCTTTCTTTTGAGAAAGCACAAGCAGGTAGAGTGGCAGGCAGAGGCAGAGAGAGAAGCAGGGTCTCTGCTGAGCAAGGAGCCCGAAACGGGACTTGATCCTAGGACCCTGGGATCATGATCCAGGGATCATGGACCCTGGGATCATGATCCAGGGATCATGGACCCTGGGATCATGATCCAGGCTGAAGGCAGCTGCTTAACTCACTGAGCCACCCAGGCATCCCAAGAGCATGAGTTCTTGAGCCAGATGGCCTGGGTTCAAATGCTTTTTCTACCCTTTCTCATATGTGATCCTGGACAAGTCCCTTAACCTCTCTGCTTCAGTTTCTTCATCTGTAAAAGGGCTAGTAATAGTGCCTACCTCATAAGGTCTTTGTGAGGATAAATAAATTAATGCATATAAAGTGCTTAGATGACCTGGCATGTAGATAGTGTGTATCATCATTGCTGCTGGATGACCCACAGGCATCTCAAATTTTCCCTGTTTAGTACTTACCTCTGTAAAGCTGCTCGTTTTTCTCCTGTATTCATGAGCTCCTTTAAGGGTATCAGAGTCATCCCTGATTTCTTCTTTTTCCTCGGTAATCATACTCAAAGTCTTGTCAATTCCATTTCCCAAAAGTCCTTCTCACTGTCTTGCCTCCAACGCAGTTAGGAATTTGACCATTTTTTTTCCTGGAATGCACCCTCAGTGTCTCAAAAGGCCTGCCCCTGGATGTTCTTGTCAATCTCCCAGCCTGTTTCCCGGAGTGATCATTCTAAAACAGTTTAATTTTATAGTTCCTTGCTAAAAACTCTTTCCTTTTTTTTATGAGGAATAACATAAAATGCACAAATATTAAGTGTATAGCTTACTGGATTTCAATGTTTGTATTCACCCATGTAACCCCCACTCAAATCAAGATATAAAACATTTCCAGCACTCCAGATGGTTGCTTTATGTCTCTTCCAAGATAGTATCCACATTCCTGCCCTTAACCACTCTTCTATTACCATTTGTCATTGCCTTTTCTTCCTTTTTTTTTCAGATCTTTACAGCTACTTAAAATAGAATTATTTTTTCCAGTTTTATTAAGAAATAATTGCTGTACATCACTGTATAAGATTAAGGTGTACAACATGATGTTTTGATTTACATATATTGTGAATTGATTACCACAATCAGTTCAGCTAACATCCATAGTCTCGTATACACACAGTACAAAAAAAAAAAAAGGCAAAAAGAGAGACACATTTTATCTCCTCGTGATGAGAACTCTTAGGATGTCCTCTCTTGGCAATTTTCCTGTATGTCATACAGCAGTATTAGCCACGGTCATCTTGTCATACATTATGTCCCTTATTTATCCTACCTTCTAGAAGTTTGTACCTACCCCTGACCACTCTTGTTATCTCCGTTTATTTTGCCTTTTCTTGAGCTTTGTGTATATGAATCATAAAAGCTCTTTATTGAATTTTCTTTGACAGGGTAATCCCAAACTCATTTAATGTGACATTCAGAAATGTTTGTCATCTGGCTTTTTACTTCAAATCCTTCACACTCAGCCACCCTTCTTGCCATGCCAAAATTGTGTCGTTTGCTAACACAATAGGCTCTTTTTCCCTTTCTTTTCTTTCTTTCTTTCTTTCTTTTTTTTTTTTGTACTTGATATTCTGCTTCATTCCCTAGCAAATTCATCCTCCAAAACTCGGCTCTAGGCTGGATCAAGCCCTTCTCTCTACTCTGGGAGCATGATTATTATTGTATTATTGTTATTTATTTACATGTCTTTCGTCTCTACTCATCATTTTCAAGAACTTAGGGATGGGACATTCCCCCACTCCCTAATTTTACACAAGTCATTCATATTCTCTCTAGGAAAATGAGAAAACAGAAACAAGCAAACAAAAATAACCCCAAATCCCACTATATAGAGATGATATATCTATATATATAGATATATTATGATGTATCTATCTATATATCTATATGTCTATATACCAGAATATATACACAAACACTGTAAAACGTAAATAAACATACATCCACAAAATACAAAATATTTATTTAATCTATTAATTACATTTGGTTCCCCTCACCCTTTTGTTATAAAAACCCTTTGTAGGGGCACCTGGGTGGCTCAGTGGGTTAAAGCCTCTGCCTTCGGCTCAGGTCATGATCCCAGGGTCCTGGGATCGAGCCCCACGTCGGGCTCTCTGCCTGAAGGCAGCTGCTTAACTCACTGAGCCACCCAGGCATCCCAAGAGCATGAGTTCTTGAGCCAGATGGCCTGGGTTCAAATGCTTTTTCTACCCTTTCTCATATGTGATCCTGGACAAGTCCCTTAACCTCTCTGCTTCAGTTTCTTCATCTGTAAAAGGGCTAGTAATAGTGCCTACCTCATAAGGTCTTTGTGAGGATAAATAAATTAATGCATATAAAGTGCTTAGATGACCTGGCATGTAGATAGTGTGTATCATCATTGCTGCTGGATGACCCACAGGCATCTCAAATTTTCCCTGTTTAGTACTTACCTCTGTAAAGCTGCTCGTTTTTCTCCTGTATTCATGAGCTCCTTTAAGGGTATCAGAGTCATCCCTGATTTCTTCTTTTTCCTCGGTAATCATACTCAAAGTCTTGTCAATTCCATTTCCCAAAAGTCCTTCTCACTGTCTTGCCTCCAACGCAGTTAGGAATTTGACCATTTTTTTTCCTGGAATGCACCCTCAGTGTCTCAAAAGGCCTGCCCCTGGATGTTCTTGTCAATCTCCCAGCCTGTTTCCCGGAGTGATCATTCTAAAACAGTTTAATTTTATAGTTCCTTGCTAAAAACTCTTTCCTTTTTTTTATGAGGAATAACATAAAATGCACAAATATTAAGTGTATAGCTTACTGGATTTCAATGTTTGTATTCACCCATGTAACCCCCACTCAAATCAAGATATAAAACATTTCCAGCACTCCAGATGGTTGCTTTATGTCTCTTCCAAGATAGTATCCACATTCCTGCCCTTAACCACTCTTCTATTACCATTTGTCATTGCCTTTTCTTCCTTTTTTTTTCAGATCTTTACAGCTACTTAAAATAGAATTATTTTTTCCAGTTTTATTAAGAAATAATTGCTGTACATCACTGTATAAGATTAAGGTGTACAACATGATGTTTTGATTTACATATATTGTGAATTGATTACCACAATCAGTTCAGCTAACATCCATAGTCTCGTATACACACAGTACAAAAAAAAAAAAGGCAAAAAGAGAGACACATTTTATCTCCTCGTGATGAGAACTCTTAGGATGTCCTCTCTTGGCAATTTTCCTGTATGTCATACAGCAGTATTAGCCACGGTCATCTTGTCATACATTATGTCCCTTATTTATCCTACCTTCTAGAAGTTTGTACCTACCCCTGACCACTCTTGTTATCTCCGTTTATTTTGCCTTTTCTTGAGCTTTGTGTATATGAATCATAAAAGCTCTTTATTGAATTTTCTTTGACAGGGTAATCCCAAACTCATTTAATGTGACATTCAGAAATGTTTGTCATCTGGCTTTTTACTTCAAATCCTTCACACTCAGCCACCCTTCTTGCCATGCCAAAATTGTGTCGTTTGCTAACACAATAGGCTCTTTTTCCCTTTCTTTTCTTTCTTTCTTTCTTTCTTTTTTTTTTTTGTACTTGATATTCTGCTTCATTCCCTAGCAAATTCATCCTCCAAAACTCGGCTCTAGGCTGGATCAAGCCCTTCTCTCTACTCTGGGAGCATGATTATTATTGTATTATTGTTATTTATTTACATGTCTTTCGTCTCTACTCATCATTTTCAAGAACTTAGGGATGGGACATTCCCCCACTCCCTAATTTTACACAAGTCATTCATATTCTCTCTAGGAAAATGAGAAAACAGAAACAAGCAAACAAAAATAACCCCAAATCCCACTATATAGAGATGATATATCTATATATATAGATATATTATGATGTATCTATCTATATATCTATATGTCTATATACCAGAATATATACACAAACACTGTAAAACGTAAATAAACATACATCCACAAAATACAAAATATTTATTTAATCTATTAATTACATTTGGTTCCCCTCACCCTTTTGTTATAAAAACCCTTTGTAGGGGCACCTGGGTGGCTCAGTGGGTTAAAGCCTCTGCCTTCGGCTCAGGTCATGATCCCAGGGTCCTGGGATTGAGTCCCGTATCGGGCTCTCTGCTCAGCGGGGAGCCTGCTTCCCCCTCTCTCTCTGCCTGCCTCTCTGCCTACTTGTGATCGCTCTCTCTCTGTGTCAAATAAGTAAATAAAATCTTTTTTTAAGAAAGGCTATTTCTTGTTTTGTCTTTCTTTTTTTCCCTTTATTTTATTTTTATGTTTCTTAAATTCCACATACGAGTGAAATCATGAGGTATCTCTGTCTTTCTCTGACTGACTTATTTCCCTTAGCATGATACTCTCTGGCTCCATCCATGTTGTTGCCAATGGCAAGATTTTGTTCTTTTTTATGGCTGAATAATATGCCATTGTATGTATATAAAAGTCTATTTCTTGGGGCACCTGGGTGGCTCAGTGGGTTAAAGCCTCTGCCTTCGGCTCAGGTCATGATCCCAGGGTCCTGGGAT
>NW_019154152.1:5459804-5512088 GCF_002288905.1 Enhydra lutris kenyoni
CGAGCCCCACGTCGGGCTCTCTGCTCGCCAGGGAACTTGCTTCCCCCTCTCTCTCTCTCTGCCTACCTCTCTGCCTACTTGTGATTTCTGTCTGTCAAATAAACAAATAAAAAATCTTAAAAAAAAAAAACCCTTTGTATTTTAACACAGTTCTGTTCCCTGATTATTTTTGGAGGATACATTTATAGAAATAAAATGGGTAGATGAAAGAAATGAACATTTTTAAGGGCTTTTGTTATACTTAGCTAAATCAGTCTCCAAAATTTCTTTAGCCTGTAGTGTACTTCTGCTAGGGTGAGAGTGCCCCTTTCCAGCTGTCCCTGCCAAACTAAAAAGAAAGAAAATAGTATTTGCAAATCTGATAAGTTTAAAATGGTTTTGCATTGTTGCTATAATTTGCATTTCTTTAATTGTTACCAAGGTTGAATATTTTCTCATAAGCTTGATGCCATTTATATTTATATTATATAATCTATATTTCTTTTGTGATTTACATGTTTCATGTATTTTTATTGATTTTATCCATGTTTTTAATATGAAGAGTATTAGCTCATCATATATACCATGTACATTTTCCTGACTTTAACATTTATCTTCTAACTTTATCATTTTCCACATACAAACATTTTAATTATTTAATGTAGTAAAATTTATTAGTCTTTTAAGTAATTTTCTCTACCTGTGGTGTCATTCTTAAAAAGATCTTTCCTTAGCAAGATCAGATAAATATCCATTCTATATTCATGTACCTCTTTTATGATGTTATTTTTTGCATTTAAATCTTTACTCAGTCTGGAACTTACTCTGTTATGAAATAATAATACTAATAATAGCTAATCTTTTGAGTGCATATTATATTCCAGGCATATGTTTCATTTGTACTGACTCATTTAATATTTTCAACAAACTTATGATGTAGGTATGGTTGCTCAGCTAGTAAAAATGGCAGAAATGGGATTCAGGTTCAGGTTTGAGTCCTAGAGCCCATGCCTTTAACTACTCTGCTAACTTAGTTTTTTCCCACTGTCCTAATGTAATTTGTTAAGAAATCCATTCTTTCGGGGTGCCTGGGTGGCTCAGTGGGTTGAGCCTCTGCCTTCAGCTCAGGTCATGATCCCAGGATCCTGGGATTGAGCCCCGCATCGGGCTCTCTGCTCAGCAGGGAGCCTGCCTCCACCTCTCTCTCTGCCTGCCTCTCTGCCTACTTGTGATCTCTGTCTGTCAAATGAATAAATAAAATCTTAAAAAAAAAAAAAGAAATCCATTCTTTCCCTGCCACTTTGAAATTGCCAATTTTAATCATATGCTATATATATATATATATATATATATATACACACACTTAGGTGTGTTACTATACTTTTGTTCCCCTGACCTGTCTGTTCTGGTGATAATGCCACACTGTTTTAATTTGTGTAGCTGAAAGATGGTGTTCTCTTCCCCTTCGCCTCCCCAGTGCCTAGCAGTGACTGTTGCCTTGTAGATAGTTAATGAATATTTGCAGAATGATGTAACTCTTGGAGGTTTATGGATAGAATTCAGAGGGTCTGCAGCTTGGTTAGGAAAAAATTACATCGTCATTTTCATTGATACCAGACTGAAATTTAATATTTCTTTCAATTATGAATATAGGCAATAAAGCACAGTAGTAATAGCACTACCTATGACTTTGTCATGGGTATTTGCCAGGGTTAACCTTAGGTTAAAAACTCTTGGTTTAATGTGTTTCTTTCTTGAGGCTATTTTATCTTTATGTCTAATACCTAGACAGTACCTGATACTTGGTAGATGCCCAATAAATATGCTAATTGGAAAAACTCTTTTTGTTTAGATTTACCCATTTATTTTATTTTATTATTATTTTAATATTGTACTTAAAAATTATTTATTTATTTTTATTTTTTTATTAATTTATTTGACTGAGAGAGAGAGATCACAAGCAGGCAGAGAGGCAGGCAGAGAGAGAGGGAAGCAGGCTCCCTTGCTAAGCAGAGAGCCCGATGTGGGGCTCTATCCCAGGACCCTGAGATCATGACCTGAGCTGAAGGCCGAGGCTTAACCCACTGAGCCACCCAGGTGCCCCTAATATTGCACTTTTTAAAAAAGATTTTATTTATTTTTTTGGCAGAGATAGGGAGAGAGAACACAAGCAGGGGAAGGGGCAAAGGGAAAGAGAAGCTGAATCCCTGCTGAGCAGGTCCCAAAAAGCCCCCAAAGTGGGCCTTGATTCCAGGATCCTGGGATCATGACCTGACCTCAAGGCAAATGCTTAACCAGCTGAGCCACCCAGGTGCCCCTACTTGGTATTTTTAAAACTTAAAACACTTGTCTCATTTAAAGTTGTTCCTTCAGCCATATTTTGGACTGAGTTTATGCGATGGATAAATTTCTTAAGATCAAAGCCCTAACAGATATTCCTTTTTCATATTCTCAAGAAGTCTCACTTTGTTAAATAATTTCAGATTAAAAAAATACTTTCTCTGAGACTTTCATATGCATCTCTTGGCCTTAATTTATCCTCTGTAAAACTGGAAGAAATTCAGATTCGGGTTTTTTCTATATGCAAAGTTTTTTCTTTTCTTTATATTTCAAAGATATGAAACTGTCATAGTGTTAATCTGTGGTTGTTGATTTTGTTCAGGATCCTATAAATCTTTTGAATTTGGGCCAAAATCTTTTCTGGACAGTTTGCTTCTTTCATTAAACTTTTAATTAGAGATCTGAGGCCATTTGTTCAAAGACTTCTGTTATTTGCAGGATGTTCTCTGCGCTGCATTCCTTCTCATGATTTTCAACTTGTACATTCTTGAATCTCTCTTTTGCTTTCATTCATTTCTGCATATTATATCTTTTTCTTGATTAGCTTTTAATAGCATCACTTGTGTTTTTATTACATTCATATCTATTCATGGCTTTAGGATGGATCTTCTGTTTTTACATCTTGGACTTGTGTAGTCATTATGATGGTCTCTTTCATCTCCTTGAGAATCAGTGACAACTGCTTTTTAAATTTGATTGATTGATTAAGTGTTTACTGTGGGGAAGGCATTCCATTACAGGGATTACCTTTGTTTTTCTTTCCTACCCTAAGTTTTTTTTTTTTCTTTGCTTATATTTTTTTTCTGTTTATTCATTTTTCTAAGTTCACTTGTTGATTCCCCTTTCATAGTTTCAAACTATTTTGTTTGCAGTGTATTTACTGAGATTGGTGAGAAGTCCTTTTCAATATATCGAGATACCATTTCAGCCACATTATAAAGGGTTAAGGAATTGAGGCATTTTTTTTTTAAATTTTGTGATGGTAAATTTAATTAATGATCACCTAATTACAAATTCCCCATTTTGGAAAATGACTTCATAAAGGAGAAATGACATTCCAAATTCCCAGTTCATCTTTGTTAATATGAACTTGAAGGAAGAGCCTATGATGACGGGAGAAAGCTCTCTACCAAGACATGGCTTGGCTTGTGCCTGAGAGGCTCACGGCTTGGGCATGCTTCTGGAGAGCTTGCTCACTGCCACAGCCTCCAGGCCAGTGAAGGCAGGGGTGCTCATGCTGTCTTCTTTCTCAGTCACTCTGCTCCCACTTGGCCATTGCTATTATTCATGCTGACTCTTGGCATTTCTGTGTGAAAACTCCCAGGACAGCAAGCAAAGGAACAAGTAGAAATATATTTTTTTAAGATTTTATTTATTTGCGAGAGAGAGAGAGAGAGAGAGAGAGACAGAGAGAGCACAAGCAGGAGGAGCAGCAGAGATATTTTTTGATTATAGATAACTGTGTCATTTTGACATATAACTCAGAAGGAGTGCAAGGATTGATATTGATATAACACAATTTCTTTCATTCCTATCTAGTTATTTATGTGAAAACGTTTCTTGGCCCTTGCAACTAATAGACTAAAAATGAAAAAATTAATGCATTTATAATAAAGTTTTACTGTTTGTATTTAATAAAAATTTGTACTATGATTGTTTTGACCAATTACATAATAGTAGTAAAGGTAAGGAAAGCTCAATCCAAAAGAAAATTTTTTTGAACATTTAGAGTTTATAATCACAGAATTGAAAATACATGTATGGGATGTCTGGGTGGCTCATTCAGTTAAGCATCTGCCTGTAGCTCAGGTCATGATCCCATGGTCCTAGGATTAAGCCCCAAGTCCAGTTCTCTGCTCAGTGGGGAACCTGCTTCTCCCTTACCCTCTGCCTGCCACTCCCCCTGCTTGTGCTCTTTCTGTCAAATAAATAAATAAAATCTTTTTTTTTTTTTAAAAGAATAGTATAGTAGTTTTATCTTAAAAATGTCAATATTTGGAGTGCCTGGGTGGCTTAGTCAGTTAATCATCTGCCTTTGGCTCAGTTCATGATCTCAGGGTCCTGGGATAGAGCCCCAGAGCTCACCGGGCTCCTTGTTCAGTGGGGAGTCTGCTTCTCCCTTTCCCTCTGCTCCTTCCCCTGCTCATGTTCTCTCTCAAATAAATAAAAAAAAAACTTTAAAAAAGTCAGTATTTATAAAATGTCAAGATCTGTAATACACTAGAAAGCATATCTCTACTATTTATGATGCAAACATAAGTTTTTAATTTAAACATATAAGAGGAATACTTGTTTTGTAAAATTCATTTAGGGTAATATGACAAACATTTATAATAGAGTGTGATATAAGTGATTAACAAGAGGAAAAGGAGAAAAATAAGGAAAAGATGTAAAGGATGCCCTAGGATTAGAGAAAGCAACCAGACAAGGGGCTGTTGGAGCTGAAGCTTGGGGGACTGTGGGAGTTGGCTAGCAAAGTAAAGGTGGAAAGGAAGTGGGAACAGTGTATGCAAAAGACCTAGAGGTATAAAAGAACATGGAGAGCTTGAGGGGATGGCAGGAATGGCATGAGCAGGATGGTGATTTACAGCCAGCCTGACAGTGCACTTTGATGACCTGGAAAGCAGAGACGATGGGGCCAGGGGTGGGGGTGCAGGCAGGAGGTAGTGAGAACAAGAGTGATCCATTAATTTTGCTTTTTCCTAGTGATTGTTTCTCATACTGGTTGTCTTCCGAACATTCTTAGAACTGTAGAGATTCTTGTTTATATTCTGCTAGGGAAGAAAAGAGAGGCCCGGCCAGGGTCTATTCCTCTTACAGGTTTTGTATCTCAGTAGTGATGGTCAGGCTGAGAATAGTGCTAGAGGCCAAGGCTTCTTTCCACATACTGGCCACATGTTTGATTGAGGCCTTCCTCAATTAAATTTGTCACTAAAAAGGGTGACTATGTTTTTGGACCCAAATTTGAGATCCTTGGGCTAATAAAAGATTTCCCCTCTGATTTGTGAATTTATGTGAAAAACTTTTACAAACTTCCATAAATTAAATCAAATTTAACTAAATCACCCTTATTATAAAGAATTCTACTGTATAAAATTTCTCTGGTCCCAGAAAAGGTAGCACATAAGGTCATTATTCTGGCCCATCTGGGAATTCTTTTGCTTTTGTTAATAAAGAATCTCCCCATTATAGGGATCCAAATAGGAGTGCTGTAAAATAAGACTGTATATAGTCCTGAAAAAAAAAAAAAAGAATATTTGTTCCACAAAGTGGTAGAGCCATGATTCAGTGTTCGGGTAGAGCAGATTGAATGAACTCCGAAAAGAAATCATCAAACAGTTGATTTGATACCACACAGAAACACGAGGTGGTGAGATAGGTAGTTTTTCCACGTTTTAATATTTTCCAGGATGACACTGAAAGCCTTGCCCTTAGAGAACCTTAGAGAACCCTGGCCTCAAGCCAGCTAATAATTCATTCTTCCAGCTTCTGAAGAAGGAGAAATGGAAGATTTATACCATTTAGTAGATGCCCTGGGCTTTTTCTAGGAGAGCCTGGAAAAGAGTTGAGGACAACCATGGGAATATAACCAGCAAGGCCTTGCTCTTGGGGATGTGGGCGGGGCAGCAATAGGAGAGAATGGGGTCAAAGAAGTACTGAGTCAGTTGGGGAGACCTATTCTGTGCCATTCACTACTTAACACTTTCATAAATCTCACTAATTGTCTAAAAGAGGAGGAAGTCAGGACTTGGAGAAATCAATTAACTTGCCCAAGATCCAGATTTTGAATCCAGGTTCATTTGATTTCAAAACCCTTTCCACTATACTGTCATGCTTTCTTGTGCTGAAATCCTAGAAAATGAACAATATTCTGGATTGAATTAAGGAACTCATGGTATCCAGATAACTGTTCAGAAAAACTCTGAGTTGGAGACATTTGGGGAGAGGAATAATGCTGGCTAGGAGAGAGGAATTGAGGGGAAACACTAGGAGTTCTTCAGATTGTCTGCTTCATAGAAAGGGATTTTGTGTGGTGGCATCTAGTCCTTCGTGGTGGCTTGGAGGAAGTGGCTCCTGAATTCATTTGCTGCCAGTAAGCCCCGTGAAGGAAAATGTGAGAAGACTCTGATATGGGGTATGGGATTTCACAAAACACAGTTTTTGTTTGTTTGTTTGTTTGTTTGTTTTTTGAGACCAACGGGGGGGTTCCCAGATTTAAAATTTTTTCTCAGGGTAAGAGACTAGAAATAAACAAAAACCCCAAACCTATTATCTTCCTATTCTATAAGAAAAGGCATTTGAAAACCAGAATAATAAATGAATTAAAAACAAACAAGCAAATAAAATAGAATAAAAGGGCAGTCCTTCCCAAGAAAGGACCTTATATTCATCTTGTACAAAATTAGGCTAGATTAAAATACTTTAAATTAAGAAAAGTTTACAATAAAATTTATTGATGTGTTTGTCAGTTTTGGAAGTTTTATTTGATATACAGCATTAGGTGAAGCTTGACTGTCCAGTTGTTTTATAGTTGTTGTTTTTTTTTTTTTTAATCACAGTTACGGTTGGTAGTCCATTTCAACAGGTATATTGATGAAAACAGTATCAGTAGTCATGTAATTCACTCAGTGTGGAGTATTCTGGTGAATGGAGAGAAGGAGTAAGCACAGTTCTTAGGTTTCAGTTCTGTGGCCAGGCTAAGAAGGAAGCATAGTATTAGCTCTGGGGTCTGATGGGGGGAGGGGGGTGGGGGGGGTGGGGGGGGAAGGCCGCAGGGAGAGTGCTGGCTGCAAGGAACTTTCTGCCTCTGATTCTCTGATTCCCGTGTAGAGTGGGGCTGAGGGCTGCATGGGCCCCTGACTCCCCAGTATGGAACAGGTAGGAATTTATTTGAGAGGGATGCTATAGATGGTAAAAAACTTATTATGGCCTGGACCATATTTAAGGGAACCACTCCTCTAAAGGAATTATCCTGTTTGGTTCTCCAAGATAATCTAAAGGCAGAGGCATAGACAAAGGCCCATTGTTTTCTCCAGGGCAGCTGTTTATTGCATTGGTGCTAAGGAGGGGTGTGGGAAGCCTACAGGACTGTGGCCTAGGTGCTCGGATTTGGGGTGGTCCTGCTGCTCTGCCTGGTTGTTTTCTTCTGAGTCTCTATTGAGGGGCTCAGGGGCAAACTGCATTTTCCTCCAGGCAGTGTAGTCTTAGCTTTACCTTCTTCACGGTCTCCATGCCCTGGAGTTTTGGTGAATGCTGAGGGCCTGGGAATAGAATAAAAGCCTAAATGCAGCTCGGGAATTCCCCGGCAGTCCTAGCCTGCCTCTCTTGTCCAAGGGAACACTTACCTTCTGCATTTCCAGGGCCATGCTGGGGGAAGTGTGTGCTTTGGCCTCTCTGGAGAAGGGCACATTAGCTTCCCCGGCCTGTTTACATTAGTTTAGTCCTTTCTGCCTTGATTACAAATGAGGCCTTGGATGGGGGATTTCCCTGCTTCCATGGAGGTCACTCCTTCCTTTTGTCTGCTTTCTCAATTTTTCCACCTGGAGAAGAGCTCTCTCCCCACCCCCACCCCATTCTACACCCTCATTATTAAAATACTGTCCTTGGCTTAACTCCTTGTATCCTAGCTTTGGCCTAGTGAATGGATCAGTTCACAATCAGGAAGCAATTAATCTGTCTTCTCAAATTCTCTTTTGCTGTGTTCTTTCACTTAATCAGATCTTTTTTGTTTGCCTGTCACTGCCTTAGTCGTCAGTACTCTCCCCTAAGAAAGGGTTGTCTTCCAAGTCCTGAGGCTGGACTGCTTCTTGGTTCTTGTTGTATGGATGCGGGATTTCCTGGTTCTTTGGAATGTCTTGGCTGCTCCAGTAAAGTGTAAACTCCTTGAGGCTAAGAGCTCCAGGTTCATTCTTTCCCTTCCCTCCAGTCTGTGTTGTGGCATGTGAGAGGAGAGGTGGGCCCTATGGGGAGCATGACCACCAGTGGCAGACTCCCAGTGAGGCTGCCTCAACCTTGCTCTCAATGTCAGCCTGTCCAGCCAGAGCACAGACACAGCTATACCCCCACTGAGGCTGACTCCACTGTGTGCTGGACCATGGCTCACAGTAGGTACAAGAGGGGCAGTAGTAAGAAGTCTGCTTCAGAACTCTGTGTTTCTTTGTGCTAACTTCCCTTTTCTTCTTATTCATTTGAACCATCCTGATTTCAGAGCTTCTGATGTAATTGAGGGATCTTATTTGACCATCGAAGCGTTTTCTTTCTTAAAATGTCCTCGGAAAGCTCTAGTGAATTTTACTCAGTGGTAATAACTTTTGCACTCTGTTCATAGCTTTCAGATTTTGGGAGGCTTTCTCTCTTGGGTTATTCAGGGAGGATTATTTTTTTTTAATCAGTAGACCTTGTTCTGTACAGCGACTTCTGTTATCCCAAGTCTTCCTTTAGATTGATCTTGGGTCTTGTTCTCCTTCTAGAAGAACCTTGTTTGGGTCCCTTGAGTTTCCTTCCAGTTCCACTGATGATGCTCTAGTGCTAGTGGTTCTTTGCCTCTAGCCTGTCTCCCTCTCCTTGAGCTCCTGGTTCCTATCTCATACCCATAGATTCCTGTCTACACTGCTTGGTACTGTCATATATTTTCTTCTGACTTCTGTTTGGTCAGTTGTTAGATGACAGCCTATTTACATTCATATTTATATCTAAGATCCTATTTTTAAATCTCAACTTTTTTTTTTTTTTTTTAAATCTGATTCCCTGCCCCTAGCTTATCTTCAGTTTAAGACTGGGTTTTCCTTTTGTGCCACCCATCTGCTTGTCTAGCAGTGGTCTTTCCTTCAGTTTTCCTGTGTGCTGCGCCTACCTCACTCCCACAGTCTTCCCCTTCAGCGTAGATCACAAAGGAAATATTTAGTTAGTCTCTGCCAAACATTTCTGGCTGTGTTGTTTTGCTTAAGAAGACATGCAGATAAACTGTTTTGATTCTAGGTCTTGGTGCTCTAGGGCAGATGTTCTCCTGAAGCGGAGGTATTGTGGTCAGTGGCAAGAGTGCAGGAGTTCGGAGAATTGGATTCTAGTCCCTGCTGCACTACTAATTTGTGGTGTGATATTGTGCAAGGCACATTTCTATGTCTCAATTTCCTTTTGTCGAAAGGGACCTTATGATAAAAAAGACAGGAAATCTGGGGACATGAGCTGGGAACCCAGCAAGTAAGTATGGGGATCAAGGAGAGAGTGGAGAGGCTGGAGGTAGAGAACCATTACTACGAGTATCATTAGTGGAACCAGAAGGAAATGCAAATTCAAACGCAGATAAAAGTAATGTATATAATCACTTTGAAAAAGTCCAAAGTGTGATAACAAAATGGTAGAAATTTCTTTTTTTTTTTTTTAAAGATTTTATTTATTTATTTGACACACAGAGAGAGATCACAAGTAGGCAGAGAGGCAGGCAGAGAGAGAGGAGGAAGCAGGCTCCCTGCTGAGCAGAGAGCCCGATGCGGGACTCAATCCCAGGACTCTGAGATCGTGACCTGAGCCGAAGGCAAAGGCTTAACCCACTGAGCCATCCGGGTGCCCAAAATGGTAGAAATTTCTTGACCAGGATGACTTCAGGAGATAATTGCCTTGTCCATCCCTGGGCTTGCTTTGGGTCCACACCCGTTTGCTGTCACCCTTGGGATGTGGGAAGATTGGCCTTCTGTGGGTTTGGTTCCAGAATTCCACCTCCTACCTTCTGCCTCTTTTATAACCCCAGGAATATTTGAAACTCAGCCCAGATCCTCACCTGGCTTTGATTTTCTCATCATGTGGAGAATGGTCCTTGGGAGTTGTAGTTTCCAGAAACCTTAAATGTTTCCTAACATGTCCAACTTCTGCATTTGTTGATCACTCCTTCTGTGCATGGCTGTGTTCCAGTTTTTGTGCCCTAAAGGTGATTGCAGCAACGAAGGGGGGAATCTGGGGGATCCTATCACCAGGAACTAGGAAATACAAGTAGACAAAAGAATTGAGAGATGCCCTCTTGGTGTCATGAGAGGCAGGTGTTTGAAGGAGAAGCAAAGTGGTTTAACATCTTCCTGTGTAAACCACAGCCCCCATGTACACATACTCAGATAGGCAGAGCTACATTTTTTCCTCCCTTATCCCTACCAGTCCCCTTCTGAAATAATTCTGGGATTTTGTCAGATTTTGCCTTTCTCTTTACAGTTAAAATTTTCCATTGGTTTCTTCAGTTCAGAATGAGTTGGATGAAGACAGCCTCCAGAGTCTTTTGCTGTCTTGGGATCCTTTGTCAGATATAATCAGCAGAAACTTTCCTAAATGAGTGCAGAGGATACTTGTCTCTGTGGGGTTAGTGAGAAGTTTTAAGTTTCTGGACACACTATTGCTATGCCCAACCCTGGGAGGCTCTTGGGTGCTGAAACACAGAACTGAGTGGAATAGTTCTGGGTGTGGAGTTACTTCATCGACTCTGTATACTTTCAACTGGACCTTCTTTGCTGTTCTGCAGTTATTTATCTCTTAGTCCTTTTGACGTACACCAGAGTGCCCATCCCTTATTTTTTTGTATTCTATAAGCTCTGACTCCGTCTTGACCCTACATTGCAAATGAGGGCAACTTCTACTTTACTGGAACTGTTAGCGCTAGGTGACTTAAAACTCTGGGATAGTTCCTGTTCTTTAGATAGCTAGGTACTCCAAATCATCCAACTCCGAGGGAACAGGCAGTAAGCATTTCCTGTAAGCTTTGTAGACGTGTTCATTGAGAATGTCAACATCATTTTGGCAAAATAATGGTTTGGCCTTGGGCTTGATAAAGGTTGTGAGCCCATGTCTGGCTATTTGGCACTTCCCCCCCATCCCATTTGGTGTTAAACCAAATTGTCCAAGGCAGATGGCCCACCTGCTAGCTGTCAGATGATGCCTGGTGTGCCCTCTGCCACCCCAGTTCTGGATCCTCCTGAGCCCTCTGGCTTCTGTGTTTCTCATCAATCATAGCTCATACTGTCACCCTCAGGTAGGTGTTTTTTTAACCCCACTCATATCCTCTTTAATCCTCTTCTTCCATCCTCTTTCTCTCCTATTTTGCTTGGTTATCTTAGGAATAACCTTGCCTCTTTGAGTGTGGAGGAAAAGCTAGCCCTAATCATAGCTGAGAAGCATGACGTCAGAACCCTTTGCAAAGGAAAGTCAGACATTTGGGAATGAAATTAGGTGGTGTGAAAAATCAGTGCTACATGTTCTGTCCTTGTTGAATGCCTTTTGAAATCTCTAAAAATACCCATCTTGTAATTAACCTGTCCTCCTTCTAGGACCACAATTTTGGATATGTAAAAATTATTTAGTTTTATTTCTATAATGTTTTATTTTACTCCTAGTATTTACATAGGTATTTTTTGTAGGTTTATTATATATCAACAGTACTTTGGCCATATTATTCAGTAATGAGCTTATCTGGGCATCCAACTACCATGTCTAATATTATTTCTTTGGGAAAGGTCTTCAACTCATAAAAGTGACTGACTGATAAAGGAGCGATCATAGTCTTCACGCTTTGGACCCTGCTGGTACTGGTGCCTCGGAAGGGGCTAACTATTCCTGTCGTATGGAGAGGGAGAGACGTGCTGCCAAGGCATGCCTAGAACTGAAGCAGGAAGGTGTGGTCCTGGTCCTGCCTCTTATCTGAGTCTCTAGGAGGTAGTTAGAGGTGCTGGAATCTGCTGTGCTTGCCTTGGCCTAAGCTCTTTTTCTCCCCACTTTGTGTCACTTCAAGAAGTACTTCAGCGTAAAGACTGAAGAATTACCCCTACTTTGAAAATCATGGTCTAATTATGACAGGACCACATTCTTTAAACATGTTGTTTGGTGGAGTTAATTGAATTATCCCCTCCTATTTTTGAGTGGGAAATAAAACATTCTTGTTGTGATGCTGTATCAGGTCTTAAATGGAAAGCTCCTAGTTTGAAGCTGTGTACATTTCCAGCGGGAGAAATCTGCAGTCAATTTATGAAAACTGAAGATGTCCCTGTGCTCTGGGTGTAAACTGCCGCATCTCCTCGTGGAATGAACAGTTCAGGAAAATGAAACAATTTTTTGAATAAAATTCCAAGCTCCATTAGGTTCCAAGTGACTGAGAATTTCCTGTTAGATTGGGAAAGCTTATCCCTGTGTTTTTGCCTGGGGACAGTGTGTATCATTTAGTTCCAGAGAAGTTCCTCCGTAGCTGATTTCCTCTTTCTTTTTCCTTCTTTCTCTGGTGCCCAGGGGTGGGTTGAGCTCATTTTGATCTCATCTCCCTGAAAAAGCAGCATGTATTTTCGTTGAGGTTTGAGAATAAAATCTGTAGCCTCAGGGCAGGGTGAGACTAATGGCTCTTCCAAGTAGCAAACCTTTCACCTCTGCTTCATTGGTACCAGGCTGTAAGTAACTGGACTAACCAGCTACAGACGCTTATTGTGCAATTCTGAGGTGAGCATGGGCAGAATCCCAGGGGCTGGGAGGCAGACATGTGGCTACCAGAGAGGTGACATCAGCTGGTTTCCTGGTGCTGTGGAGGAAGGGGAGATTCCGGGTGCTCAGCCACCTTCCCGCATGTGGGGGGGGCGGTCTCAGTCTACCCCCAGTCCTGTTGGCAGCCAAATCCTTTGCTTGGGAAAAGCCTTCGTCTCATTCTTACCCTGTCCTGTTCCCGCTGGGACCTGAAATTGGAAGGGGTCTTGCAGCCTTGGCTATGGGCACAAAGCTCTGAGGAGGGAATATGCATGTGTGTTTCTTTGTGTCTGTGCATTCTGTGTTAATGCTAACAACTGATGAGGGTTTCCAAACTGAGGGTTGGATATGAGATGGGAAAGCATTATCTACCTTCTTTAGTATCTTTATTAGGAATTGCCCTTTTCTTGGAAGGGAAAGCCTTTTAAGATTTAACTGGTTTTTTAAATTAAAGTTATCTGATTATTTTCTTTTGATACTCTTAATATGGACACTTCTAAAAAGAACACATTTCTAATTTCCTTTCTGAATTCTGCTCCTTCCTCTAGCTTATCCTGGGACAGACCCTCACAAAGCCATAATAGGTGACAATTGGAAAAAGCACTTCTGCAAGAAAGGTCTTCCTCTTTGCTTAACCTTGCCTCGCATATGGGCTTCTGGGAACTGTGGTGGGGCTTCTTGGGAAGCCTGCACCTCACAGTAGGAATGGAAAAAGTTTTATGACTTCTGAAGCATGACAGAGAGAGTAGGGAATAGAGCTAGGAGCCATTGGAGCCTATGAAGCCCATCTGCTTACCAGCTTTCCTTTCCAGTCAGATGTTGGGTACCCCGTCTGGTTCCACCCTCCTCCCCTAAGAATGTGGGGAAAAATGAAGCCTCTGGATAGAAAGCAGGTGATAAAGCCATCAGCAAAAGCTTACACTACGAGGTTCAGACATCCCCACCCCAGGCCTGCCTTGAGTTTTTCTGTGGCTGTTGGTAGCCTAGGGTTTGTTTCTGAGACTCTTGCTCGTATTCAAATGTAGCCACTGCTCACTAGAAGCCAGCTGGGGCCAGCCCAGACTTGTTCTTCCTGGGTGTCTTCCCACTGCTATACTTTTCTCTTCTTTTGGGCTTTCAGATATGGGGACCTTCAAGGTCTGTGAGCTGCTAGAGTCCTTCTGAGAGCCTGGATCATCCCCTTCTGGGCCCCGGAAGCTGTGGTAAGCTCTTGGTTTCCTTCTTAGCTGGCACTTCCCACTGTCTACATTCCTTTCTGGCCAGCCGTCTGCCTCTAGGTCTCTGCGGGGTGCCGTTGCTTCAGGCCCCTGTGATGCTGAGTACTAAGGCAGTTCCACGGAGTCGGGTCACTGGAGATCCCCAGGAGTTGGAAGAAATTGGAAGCTGGAATTGCCGATTCTTGCTGTCCTGGAGGAAACAGGAGCTCGCTTTTCATGGGCTATGGTATGGTACTGATTCTTCTTAAAACTTCCCAGCTCGCTTCCCTGTATCCTTGCCACTCTGGGAGAGAGGGAGGAGGGAGATTGGTGTTGTTTCCTTGATCTTCCTGTGGCACTGGAGATGGGTGCAGCAGATGCCTTTCGTGAGGAAGGAGCTCAGAGGCAGGTGAGAGGATCTGTATTCTGGTTGCCATATAGCTGGCTGTCTTCCCAGTCAGGGCATGTTGATACCCAGTGGTTCATGTTGGCATCTCCTTGTCCTTAAAGGCAGGTGCCACCTTGACCTGTCAAAATCTTTTTTTTTTTTTTTTTTTTTAAGATTTTGTTTATTTATTTGACAGAGAGAGGTAGTGAGAGCGGGAACATAAGCAGGGGGAGTGGGAGAGGGAGAAGCACTTCCCAATGAGCAGGGAGCCCGATGTGGGGCTTGATCCCAGGACCCTGAGATCATGACCTGAGCCGAAGGCAGACGTTTAACAACTGAGCCACCCAGGTGCCCCTTCACCTGTCAAAATCTTAACAGAGGGCACCACCGTCTGCTCCTGTAAAGTTGAAAGGACCCAAGAGAGCATTAACAGGAATGAATATGCTGGGCAGAAGATGAGCCTGAGAGAGAAGCTTCTTGCCTAGGTACTACCCAAGGAGGGGTGTGTGTGTGTGTGTGTGTGTGTGTGTGTGTGTGTTTGGCAGCTGGAAGTGGAGGGAGGGAGTAAACACTTCTATGGAAAAGGCAGTAAATCTGGAGAGGGAATGGCTGGCTGTGGTGAACACGGAAGCTGGCAATTTTTGCAGAGATGTGTTCCAGAGTAGCTGGAGGCCAGTCATCACAGGGAGTGGGTTTGGACATGCTCAGTTGTGCTTGCCTTGCTGACCTCAGGTATGATGGCCATGAATGCCTTCCTCTGGGAGTAGAGCTGGTCCCACAACAGCCCTCCCCACTTTGCATCTGTATTATACCTAATTGGTTTTCCTTCATCGGGGTCCTGGCCTAGAGTGTTCTGAGGCAGAGGCACTGGGTCTGAAAGTGGGCTGGCCAGCCAGAGCCTCACCTCCCAGTTTCCTGGCTCCCTGAGGATGAGAAGAAGCAGGTTTGCAGCTGCCAGTCCTCACTGACACAGCCTGTAGAGGCGTCTGTGCCCTGGCAGGTGTCAGAACGTTTTTACTGATGCCCCTGCCTCTTTGGGGTTTGAGAACAGAGGGGGCTTAATTTGAAGTAGACCAACCTCAAGGGCCCAAATCTGAAATGTATATTATAAAATTATTGCTAATCTTGGCCCTTCTTCCCTCCATGTCTCTCTCTTCCTTTTACCTTCCCATTACTGTCAGGGATTGTGAGCAGCTGCTGCCATCCAAAGACTGATAGGACATTAAGACTCATCCTTAGAGAAGAGGTTGATTTGAACCTGTGATGACAGGGAGGGCCTTTCCACCCCAGAGCGGGTGAGAGCAGGAAGGAATTGGGAAGAGTATTGATTCCACCCCCTTCCCTTTCCCCTCCTGTGCCCCCAACTTTTCCTTTCAATGGTCAAGGGCAGGAGAGAAAACCCAGGTCTTGCTTTTCAGCCTTTAGGCAGTCATCAAGTACTTGTGGAATTTTTCAGCTCAACCGGCATTGTGATGCAAATATTATATCAATCTTGTTTGCTGCCTGAGGGAATCTATAATCTCCAGGAGAGACGAAATTTGTTAAACAATTAGAGGATATCAAAGATCTTAACTGTGTTTGGTTTCAAACTGAATGTATCTATAGTTCAGGAATGAGAAAGATGTGTATTAAAACCATAGGAAAGCTTTCTTGGAGGTGGCAGACTCTTTTCTGGTCTTTGAAAGTTAGATTAACTTGATATAAGCAAAGGAGAGGTAGGAAGTGTTCTAGCTGTGGAGAAGAGCAAGATCATAGAAAGAATGTGGCATGGTCAGGGTCATTGTGATAGTCTGCCTTGGGAGTGGTAGGTGTGGCTGCTCAGAGCTGGAAAGTTGGAGCCTGGAACTTCCGCCTTGGGGAATAGGATATGAAAGTGAGGCAGTCAGTGAAGTGGGAATTTGTGGAAATCACTCTTGTAGAAGAAAGTAGGGTAATTTTGGAGAGGACAGAGTCTGGAAGAAAGGAAACCTACTGAAGAATATGGCACATCAGCAAGAAAAATAGAGAAGGGGGTAAATCCTAGAGAATATTTAGAAGTAGAGCATGGATGTGAAGGATGAAATTGAGGGAAAGGCAGAAGATGTCAGAATGTCTGCCCTATCAGAATGAATTGTTACTGATAGCTTACATTTATGAAATGCTTTGCACTGCTCAAAGCACTTTTTCATTCAGTAAGTATCTGAGAATTGTATGGGCTCTTAGAGTTCACCTAGTCTAGCTTCATTTTCCATATAGGGATTAGAACCAAAAGGGGAAGGTGCTATTTCCACCTCACATGGCTATTTAGTGGTAGAATTGGGCCTCCAGTCTCAGTCTTCTATCTCCTAGGGGAATTTGAAGAGAAGAGTACATGGAGAAGAAGTGTGGGATCAGGGAAGAGTCCTGTCTAGTTGGGTGACAGGAGATTACTGACCTCTGAGTAAAATGAAGCTAACTCAGAAGCATTCAGACCAGATGAGTGATTTTACTACTACAATTTTTTTTTTTTTTTTTTTTTAGAATTACTAGACAAGGAGGATGGATTCCTTGGGTCCTTCTAGTTCTGAGAGTCTTTTTTTTTTTTTTTTTTTTTTAAATGGTTTCATTTATTTATTTGACAGAGAGGCAGAGGGAGAGCACAAGCAGGCAGACTGGCCAGCAGACCGAGTGGGACAAGCACACTCCCTGCTGAGCAGGGAGCCTGTTGAGGGGTTGATCCCAGGACTCTGGGATCATGACCCAAGCAGAAGGCAGCTGCTTAATTGACTGAGCCACCGAGGTGTCCTAGTTCTGAGATTCTGATGAATGCACAAAAAACGTATATGTAAAGTACTGAATTGGGTTTTCTGGGAGATGGGCTGGTTTCCAGGTGGTACTTTTCTAGAGAATTTCGAGAGTAATTTGACTTCACGTGTTTTTCACCTTCTGTGCTGACCACAGAACCTAACTAACTACCTAGGAGGACACGACTCTGCTGTTCAGAGACTATGGGCAGTGATAATCAGCAGCCAAGAGCTCAATATTTGCAGAGTTACATTTATGGCTCTGTTTGCATTACCCACTTCCTCTCCTCTCCTCCTCCTAACACACACACACACACACACACACACACACACACACACACACATTTACCTCCACTCCCCTCTTTCTCTTTCCTTCCTTTCCTCTTTTATTCTTTCTTCTTCACTACTTTTCTTGTCCATCACCCCATCCTCCATCCCTGTTCTTCCCACTCTTGTCCGTCTTGTCTGAACAACTTCCTGTGTTGGAGTGACTTCCCTTCTTTGTTGAACTCAGACATGACTGTAGCAAAGCCGTGGAATATCCTGAAATATCCTGATGCACTGGAATCACCGTGGACTATCCTGGTTTGTCTGTATCCCTGATGCAGTGACTGGCGCCCAGTGATCAGAGCCGGAATCTGGACCCTTCCTTATCTTCACAGTCAGTCATCCTTCACATTCTTCTTTCCTGTTAAAATAGCTCCTAATCTGGGGCGGCTGGGTGTCTCAGTTCGTTAAGCATCTGCCTTTGGCTTGAGTCATGATCCCATAGGTCGCACATCGGGCTCCCTGCTCAGTGGGGAGCCTGCTTCTCCCTCTCTCTCTGCCCTTCCTCCCCTCTTGTTCTCTCTTTCTCTCTCTCTCTCTTTAAATAAATAAATAAATAAATAAAATCAGTCTTTAAAAAAATAATAGCTCCTGATCCTTCCTCTTGTGTCTATTGTCATTGCCCATACAGCAGGAGAGATAGCAGGGAGAGGTCATGGTTGAAAAAAGAGAAGTAGAGGTCACCTTTGGTGTCCTCAGAAGCATTTTGTGAACCTGCAGATCCCAAGTAGAGCCTTCATGTTTGCCTGTCACACTCTCAAAGCTCTCTCTGGGTTTCTGGCCCTCTGTGATGGGCTGCTGGCTGTGCTTCTGCTGGCTGTGTCTGGATACACCCTGAGTCTGAGAAGGAACAAGAATTTAATAAGCAGTGGTTATTCTCTTGGGAGGACATAGAGTCAGGCCTCATCTTCTTGGTGAATTTTCCCCAAGTAGACTTCCTCTCCTCAGCTCCTGGAGGCCTTTTCCTTGGAAGATGTGTGTCCCACGCACCTCAGGTGTTCTTGCATTCACCTGAGTGGCTGCAGTTTTTCATCACCTTGAGGACTCTTCCTTGGCTTGCTCAGGTTTCAGGAGAGCCAGCGTCTCTGAGATATGGCCTCTGGAGTCCCACAGTTTAGGGGAAAGAAGCCTTCTGCTGGCATCTGCTGTGCTGGGGACAGTGGTCCTCAACACTTTGTTTTTTGTACTCTGCCCTGTTTCCTCCCAGACATTCAGCCGCGTTAGCCAACCAGTTACATGGACTTTGGGCAGTCGTGTTAACTCGGGAAGGAACCCTGACACTGAAGGAATAATAGGCTTTCTGAAATCTTTCTTTCTTTCAAAAGGCTAAGTGGTACTCAGATATGTTCCTTGACATCCTTGGGAGTAATGCTCAGAAATTCCCCCAAATATGCTATTCTCAGACTTCCAAACAAGTGTCCTTCTGTTTCTGTCCTTCCCGGATCTTAAATTGCTCTCTTCTCTCCCTTCACATTCCTCTGTCTTCCCATCTTCATCTGTTTTCCCTTCCTTGCAACCTGGGGCTTAATGTTTCCCCCTAGTGCATAGGTTCCTCTACATTGATCTCTAAGTGAATGAACGTTTGAAAGCACCTCTTTGTACACAAAAGGCAACTAGCTCTATTTTACATAAAATTGGGATATACCTAGTGCATGTGTTGTTATTAGATTTATTTATTTATTTTAGGAAGAGAGAGCATGAGTAGGGGGAGGGCCAGAGGGAGAGGAGGGAGAAGCAGACTCCCCACTGAATGTGGAGCCTGATATGGGGCTCAGTCTCAGGACCCTCACTCACATCATGAGCTGAGCTGAAATCAAGAGTCGGAGGCTTAACTGACTGAGCTGCCCAGGCACCCCTCCTAGTACATGTATTGTTAAGGAGCTAATAATTCTGGAAACTTTTGGTTTTTGTCCTTGGGAAAAAGAGAGAAAATGGTTTAAAAAAATGGCATGTTATATTTAGCGTGACAGTCATCTGCAGACCAGGGTCTCCTTCCACGTTCCTTGGGTAAGAAGTGGGTATTGAGGGGCTGCTGCTCTTCTCTCTTAGTGATTCTTCTTAGGTACCTAGAAGAAGCATCGTAGTTTTCCATTATGGGAGATAAGCTGGTATTTATATATCCCAGTAATGCCTGATGGAGCTGAAATGCTGCATTCCTGCAGTCTAATGTTTCCGTTAGGATAGTCAGACCCGAGTCCTTGCTCACCAACAGCTATCAGATGACGGCTTAGTAGAGAGGGCTAAAGATCCACAAGAATTCCCTTTGATAGTTAAAAATATCACCTTGTAATTCTGATCATGATGAACCATAGTTCAGGAAGATGATGGGTAAGAATTGTTGAGATTCCTGAGCTTCCCTGTGTCCTTACTAAAGCTTGGGTGCTCAGAGCCCCAAATAGGAGGTTCCAGTGTGAGGACAGAGGGCTGATCAGGCAGGGCTCAGCTGGCCCTTCTTCCCATGAGCTTTCTTTACCTCGTCTAGCCATGAGTCCCCAGAGATGACTCCATAGGGCTAAAAGTGGTATCTTTGTGTTCTGTAGGAAGACTTAAGAGCCTCACGAACCAGACATGTGAGCTTATTTCTCAGCTTAAGGGGCTCCATAGAAACTTGATTTTCTTTTTTTCCTTCAGTATATTTGCCTGAGATGTTATTAAGACTCCATTTTTCCCTGGGTCTTCAAATATAGTGTGTGTCTCCCCAGACACACTATTGTTCTAATAGGTATGGAGCAGGGTAAAGACATGGACCTCATTTGATCTGGGCTCTGTATTTTAGTCAGTGAACCTAAAAATCACATTAACTCATCATTTGACTCATATTGAACCATTTCTCAAGTCTCTTTCACTTCTACTGTCTTCATCCTGTTAGTGCAGTTTTTTTTTTCTAAACTTAAGAGTAAAATAATATCTTTTTTTTTTTAATGCCATATTGCTATATTTAACCAATGGTTCCAGTTTGTGGGAGCCTTTCTTCCTGATTCTGATATACTAACAATCCTTCCATTTAGTTTGCCATAAGCATTTTAGTTAAGCATGTCTTCCCCAAGTCATTGATAAAAAGGGTGACGGTGATAGGATCTAAAACAGATGGCCAAACTTCTAGGAATTCCAGAGCGCTTCTTCCTAGTTGATGATCCATTTTACAGCACCATTTGGGCCCAGCTGTCCTGAATTACCAGACTATCCAGCTGCCAGTGTATTTCTGTTTTATCCTTAAGATCAAGAGAAGTTTTTCTGAAATCCAGAAAAATTGGGTCCCTGTCATTCTTTGTTAAATGTGTGTGTATATGTATATGTTTATTTATATGATATACAAATATATATCATGGAAATAGGTATGCATATTATATATTAAACCCCAAACTATTGTTTATAGACCACTTGCTATCTATCACTGTTGCACATATATTGTCTCCTTTATGCTATATAATAATTTTATATTAACTTTATTTTTTATTTTATTTATTTTGAAGATTTTATTTATTTAGTTGACAGAGATTACAAGTAGGCAGAGAGGCAGGCAGAGAGAGAGAGAGAGGAGGAAGCAGGCTCCCTGCTGAGCAGAGAGCCGATGCGGGGCTTGATCCCAGGACCCTGGGATCATGACCTGAGCCGAAGGCCAAGGCTTTAACCCTCTGAGCCACCCAGGTGCCCCTATTTTTAATTTTTTTAAAAAAGATTTCATTTATTAGAGATAGCAAGAGAGGGTATACAAGAAGGGGAAGTGGGAGAGGGAGAAGCAGACTTCCACTAAGCTGAGAGCCTGATGCAGGGCTCTATCCCAGGACCCTGGGACCATGACCCGAGCTGAAGGCAGACACTTAACGACTGAGCCACCCAGGTGGCCCCTTATATTAACTTTATTAAGTGAAAGTTTAGTTTTATGTTTTAGTATGACTTGTACTTAATCTCTAGTGGCTGGTGTTTCCTTCTCCATGTCCTTGCCACTTTTCATATTTCTTTGTTCTGGAGTTTTGCCCATGATATTGCCTATTCAATAAATACCACTTGTTATGTGTAAAGAAAGCACAGTATTATAGCCAGTTGGAAATTCAAAGACTAATAAGAAATGATCACATTGCTCAGAAGAGCTTATATGTAGTTAAAAATATGAATGGATGACTTGGTGGGGGAAGGAGGGAAAGCAAAAGAATTCAGAAAAGAGAGTCCTGAGTGGTAATGGAGTGCTGAAGCTAGCCCGCTTACCAAGTTCTGAATGGAAAGTTCTAGAAGCCATAGTGGTGGTATGTTCTATGTCAGAACCTTTTCAGAAAGATGGAAGGTGTCTGGTTGACTGACTGTTTTAAATCCTATCCCAGCACTTTGTTGGAGTGTCTTCCTTTTTCACTTGTATGTGTTTGTGTTGTATAGTGTAATTATAGCTTTGTGAGGCGCAATTAGCATTGCCTGATGCTGTGTAAGTCTTCACAATCATTACTTAAGGTTAATTTTCAAATAAGTATCACATTTTGTGTTGTAAATTCAAAAGGTGCACAAAAGTGGCCCATGAAAGCAAGTCTTTTTCCCACCTTCTCTCCTCTTCCCCTAGAGCCAGTTGTGGTCACCAGCTCAGGTACTATAGTCCTCTCCTTAATGGCTATGTATAGTCCAGTGCAGCATTTCTCAAACTGCAGGTCATCGTTAGTGGGTTGGAAAATCAAGTTAGTGAGGGCTGTACAAGCTGAAAATAACAGAGAGCATCACACATGCCCTCTCATACATGCACATTCTACATTACTATATAATATATGTACTTGTTACTCTGGGTCTTGCTCAAAACATACTTGAAATTTACCAGTCTAGTAATGACTGATATGGAGATTGTTCCCAATTTTTCATTATCTTAAATAATGCCGGAGTAGGCATTTTCCCCCGTCATACTTCGGGCGTTTTTTCTTAGAAAAATGTCCTAGAAGTGAGGATACTGGGTCAAAATATATGAGCATTTTAACTGATCTAGCCAAGTTACTTTCTGAAAACTATGTCCCCTTCACTATTTAATAAATGTCATCTGTATTTTATTTAGTATAGGTTATTTTTATTTTAACACATTTTTCTATGCACTATATGTGTGATATATATTTTAACAAAATGGGGTGATTTATTACTTTTCTCAGTATAAACTTTCCTGTTTTACTAAATCTTCTTCTATAAGCCACAATTCTCATTCTGGCAGCAGCTTTTCTTGGATGTAATGTGTGAGGAGTGACTGCTGTAGTTCTTCTCAACCTTGAGCCATTCTTACCCATTCTTATGATTTGTGCTGTATATACTTTTTAAAAAAGATTTTATTTATTTATTTTTAGAGAAAGAGAAGGCATGTGTGCTTGAGTGGGGGGAGGGGCAAAGGGAGAGGGAGAGAGAGAATCTGCAGCAGACCCCGCTCTGAGCACAGAGCCTGAAATGGGACTTGATCCCACGATCCTGAGATCACGACCTGAGGCAAAAGCAAGTTGAATGCTCAACTGACTGGGCCACCCAGACGCCCCTGTATATACTTTTATTTACTGGTCTTTAAATTGGTTTTTGAAGAGCTTTTTATTTTTAAATAATTTTAAACTTACAGAAAAGCTGCAGAAACAGCTTTATAGAACTAGGGTTCAGTTATCAACAAGAAGTTAATAGTAGTGTAATGTCAACTCTAGACTTAATTTGGATTTCATTAGTTTTTTCTCTTCCAGGATCTAATCCAGACTCCCACATTACATTTATGTGTTGTGTTTCCTTAGTCTCCTCCAATCTGTGGCAGTTCCACAGTCTGTCCTTGTCTTTTGTGACCCTGAGACTTTTGAGGGAGTACTAGTCAGGTATTTTATAGAATATCCCTCAAGTCCAGGTTTGTTTGATGTTTTCTTATAATTAGATTGAGGTTATGGATTTTGGGAAGAATGCCACAGAAATGAAATGCCCTTTTCACTACATCATGTCAGGCCTACATGGTGTCAGTATGTCTTATTAATAATAACATTATCTTTGATCACTTGGAAAAGATAATGTCTGCTAGGTTTCCTCATCATCAAGTTTTTGTTTTTCTGCCTTTGTAATTAAACGTTTTGGGAGTGATACTTTGAGACTGTGCAGGTCTCCTATTTCTCTTTAAACTTCTGCCCACTAATTTTAGCAAACAAAAAACATACATAGGTGACACTTTGAACAACATGGGTTTGAACTATGCAGGTACATTTATTCATGGATTTTTTTTGATAAATCCTTTTTTTTTTAGATTTTATTTGTTTGATAGAGAGAGAGAGGGAGAGCAGGAACACAAGTAGGGGGAGTGGAAGAGAGAAAGCAGGCTTCCTGCTGAGCAGGGAGCCCGATGTGGGGCTCAGCGTAGGGCTCGATCTCATGACCCCGGGGGATCATGACCTGAGCCTAAGGCAGACGCTTAACAGCTGAGCCACCCAGGTGCCGCTGGATAAATATATTATAATACTGTGGATGTATTCTCTTTTCATATGATTTTCTTGTTAGCATTTTCTTTTCTCTAGTTTACTTTATTGTAAGAATGTGGTATATAATACACATAACATTCAAAATATGTGTTAATGACTTTATGATATTGGGAAGGCTTCTAGTCTGCAGTAGGTTCTTAGTAGTTAAGTTTTTGGGAAGTCAAAAGTTATTTGAAGATTTTCAGCTGCACAGGGGGCCAGTACCCCTAACTCCAGCATTGTTTGTAGGTCAACTGTACCTTCTTTCACACTGGTCTAATCAATGAGATCAGTGAAAATGGGGTTAATAGCTGGTTATGTTTTTGTCTTGTGCACATTAAGATAAATATAAAAGTATTTGACATTTTTAAAATGTTTGTCCATGTACCACTTATAATCAGTCATCTTCTATACACGCCATACGTTGGGAACCCTTGACCCTTCTAAGGTGCTAAGCACCAGATGTTTTAGGTTTTATGGTGACATTATTGATTCCTTATTAATTGGATTAATTTGTTGGTTGGTTTCATTAGTTCATATATTAAAAATGTATTAATTGTGCTTGGTACAGAGTTCTAAGCTAGAATTCAGAGTTAAGACATAGTTCTTGCCCTAGAGAATATTGTAGGCTTATAGGCTAGTAGGAGAATTAAGTTGAATAAGCCTTGTACACTAAAATACAAGGCAGTGAGCATGGCTAACAATGGAGTAATAGACTGTTTTAAGTATAGGGCCAATGGACAGAGAATCCAGTCCAGGCAGGGAAAATCAGGGGAGATGGCATGGAGGAGATGACACAGTCTGGGCCCATATCTCCCACAGCTTTGCCCAGATCTTATTCTGAGGGGTGCTTTTCCTTTCAGGCTTAAGGTTTTTTTTGTTGTTGTTGTTTTTGTTTGTTTGTTTGTTATATCATGGAAGAGCTATTTGAGTCCACATTCTTCTTATTCTCCCAGCCCCTTTACTCCCATTTGGTGCTCTACCTCCCCTGTCCTCAAGCTTTGGTCATGACAGGTTAAGATCTTGGTTGAGCTCAGAGTTCCTAGGCAAGTAATCGTGAGAAGCCTGTTCTGGCAAGGTAAAATGGTGCTTTTAAAAGGGGCCTGGAATATTGCCTCCTCAGTCTAGTCTTTCCCGGCCCCAGACTGCATTTATGTGGCCCAGTGTTAAAATGCTCAGACTTAACAAGGGACAGTATTCAGTGGTCTGTGGATTTGAGAGATTCTAGGAAATGAGTGCATACATGAGCATTGAGACAGATACTCCAAGAGACTGGATCAAGCCACTGAGTATCTTGTGCCCTGGGGATCTGAATTTTGAGTTTCATGCTGAGGGTTGTAAGCTGAGTAGAGGTGAACTAGCTCTGGGAGGCCGACAGACCCAAGGGGAGTATGCTCAACCCAGTGCAAGGATGTCCAGTAGCCGCTTCATCACAGGGCAGGACAGTTGCAGGCTAAATCCCACACTCTTTCAGTTCAGAGCCTTAACGTTGGGTGGGAGGGTGGCAGATGGGTGGGAGGTGGATGGGATTTGGGCAGGAGTAAGGACCCCAGAGAATTTCCTGCCATAAAATGCCAGGACTTGAACATAGGATAGCTATTTCATCTGTGCAGGCAGAAGCAGAGTATGTTGCAACAGTGGACGGAGACTGTTGGTTTGTTGATTCACGGGTACTGTCGAGCCCATGAGGAGACTGCTTGATTGGCAGTAGGCATATTATCTTTCAGAAGAACTTAGATATTGCCAATTCTTCTGCTCTGTAAAAGCAGCTTTGTCTCAGACCAATGGCTAAGGAATGAGTCCCAGGCAAAGGCTCAGTCTCCTTCTGCAGCACTTCTCAGGTCCTTTCCAAATTTCCCCATCCTGTGTTTGGTATCTTCTCTTTTCAGTCTTCTTTAGGTGAGAAGCCTAAATCTCACATCTTCTTTAGGAGAGGGTGCCTTTTGTGGGGCTGGTCTTCATGTCATCCCAGGCAGATGACTCCAAAGTTCCAGGCCAGGGGCTCTGCTGAAAGGCCTGGAGGAAACTCTGGAGCCCCTGAAACAAGAAGTCTTTCTGGAAGCAGTGGCAGTAGGTGCTTGCGACAGAACAGTTGGACTGAGCAACTGTAACAGAACATCCAAGTTGTAAGGACCTTTAGAGAACACCTAGTTCCAACAGCCCAACAGTCCAGCAGCCCTCTCATTATGTGCAGGGAAAAGCGGAGGCCCTGAGAGGGGTGGGGACTTGCTCAAGGTCTCACCACCCTGGCAACCAGGACCTGGGCTCGGGTCAGCCGACTCTTTCTCTATTCCTGCATTTTTAATTTTTCCCTTTTTAACCACATTGCTGCTCAGTGGTAGCAGAAGAAAGCTGTAAAGCCCTAAAGGGCTGTTGTGTAAACCTGCCTGCTCACACGGCAGCCCCAGCCCAGTGGAGAACCGGGCAGGACACATGCAGATTCCCCCGCTACTTGGGCAGAACTAGATGTCCTCGGTGGAGAGGCAGCTGGACTCCACAGTCTGGCGGGCACTGGAGCTCGGCTCCCAGAGGCAGCTGAAGTTCCACTGCATCTCTTAGGCACTCTGGGATCCAACAAGTAATATCAATATAAAAAGTAAGCAACAGCTTACTTTTCTTGAACTCCTTTGATCCTAAAATAAGGAGTGACTTGAACAGATTTACTCTGCTCTTGTGTTTTTAGGTTTGGAATTTCAGTTGCTGTTAAAGAGACAAGAAGATACTATAAACTCTTCTAGTGACCAAATGTAGACTCTAATTATCATACATACAGATAATACACACACACACACACATACACACACACACATAGATATTCTCTTGGTACAGTATAAGTCTATGCACTCAGATTCCCTCATCTTATGGAGGGGACAGCTTCTGTTTTTGCTTTTAAAAAGTCTTTTTCAAAGATTGATTTATCCCACACACGTTAAAAGATTGCCCACTGTGAATGAAATAGAAAAGTTGGTAGACCTCATGGGGCTCATGACCGTGGGGGGACAGGGGTACGAGTGACAGTGATAAAGTGCTGTAAATACCACGATAAAGGCATCTTCCGACTGCTGTGCGATTGCAGAGCAGACAGACAGAGTCTTCTAAGAGATCAAGAAATATTTCACAGGGGAGGTGATCACTGCGTTGGGCCTTATAAGCAATAAGATTTTGCTTGTTGGTTAGGGGGAGGTCCTCCAATAAAGGTAACAGCATGAGCAGCAAGGAAGGAACAGTGGGAGAGGAAGAATGCAGTTAAATCATAAAACATAAGATGACTTTTTCTAAGGAAAAATGTATTTTTCTTAAGCACAGTGACCTGCACTGTAGAGGTAAGAGAAAGTGTTTTTGTCTCTGAATGGAGCTGACCGGAGAGAAGCTTATCCTCTATGGCACCTGGGCCATTCCTGCACCCTGCTCAGTTTGGCAGTGACACTGGAGGAGGAGTGCCTGTAATGGGTAATGGGAGAGGCTATAAAACCCTGGAGCGCGTCCCTCGAAGAGTGACCTTACGAAGAAATTTCTGGGAAACAAACCACAGGGAGACTTTACAGGAATTTTTGGTTGAGCCCACAGGCAAGGCACATGAGGAGAGGAGATGTAATTACAGTTTGTAAGTCTATGAAAAGAAACAGTGAGTAGCATGGAATAGCTGTTCTAAGTTTCTTCTTCCTGTAGGACTAGAGGAAATGGGTTCTTTGCATTCAGCAGATCTTTATCGAGTGCCAGCTGGGAGCTGGGCCCTATCCTGGATGCACGGAATATGGTGGCAAAACAGTCAGGGTTTCTGCCCCCAAGGAACTCATCAGGGAAAGCTGGCCTTAATAAAAGGGAAATATATTTTTGTTGGAGATTGTGATGAGCGCTATGAAGGATAAATCCTCATTTGATTGGGGGATCAGGGAAGACCTTTCTGAGGAGGTGAGAGACACGTAAGGACAAGGTAAGAGCCAGTTAGGCAGACTGGGGGTAGGGGGAGTGTCCCAGGCCAAGGAGAACAGCTTGGGAAGAATCTGGCCCTTTGGGGGAACTAAAAGAAGGCCTGTGTAGCTAGCGCATTTGGGGAAGGGAAGGAAGTATGCTGAGAGGAGACTGGAGAAGGATGAAGCAGGGCCTTCTAGGTCCTGATAAGAATTTAGATTTTATCTCAAGTGCAGTGGGAAGCCATTGAAGTGCGTCAAGCAGGAAATGACAGGATCGGATGTAGATGGGTGATTCAGACAGCTGCATGGAGAATGGAGCTAGGAGGACGAGAGTGGAAGCTGCGGCAATCCAGGAGGGTTTTTAGTAATCAAGGAAAGGGACTGAGATGGCAGTGGAAGGCAGAAAAATGGACAGACACATTTTGGAAATAGAATTATTTGGAATCAGCAAATGGATTGGATATGGGGAGAGAGACACACACAAAGATGTAAGGGTGTCTCCCAGATTTCTGGCATAAGTATGCATGTGTGCCTTTCAACAGATCCTAGACCCCACAAGGCTATAAAAGCCCTATCATTTGGGAAATGTCACGTAGGGTTGATCTGAATCCAGCCTTGCAGAGGCAGTGGAGGGATGCAGCTCTCCACTTGCCCTGCCTAGTTCAAAGAGCTTATACCTGCAGCAGCCCAAGCAGGGGTTACAGTTCTTCCATGATGGGCCCTTACTGTCTCCCTCCCACCCTGAGGACAAGGTTCTAAAGAACCTCTGTGAACTGCAGTGTGCCACTAGAGGGAGCATGGCTTGCATTCAGCGCCTGGCCTGGAAGGCTTTTTGGAAGTTGGATTACTTTAGAGACTGACTTGTATCCACTTCAGTACTCAGCGCAGGCCCTGGCCCCTGGCCCCTCATGGTGCTTAGAAGAATGCCTGACGTATGGTAGGTGCTCAGTAAATGTTAGATGGTGCTAATATTGTAACTCTGAGTATTATCTTGTTGTGGAAGTAGATGGGCATCATTTCTTCCTTCTCAGCACGGCTACTCTGAAGTGCAGTGTGCTTTTTCAGGATCAGGAGGAGAACAGAGGGATGCCTGTGGGGGATGGGAAGAGGGGGAAGTTTAGGGACCTGATGGTGTTGCACTTGCCATTTCATCCCATCTTCCATCGCAGACATGAGACACTAGGGCCTGTGAGGGATTCCTGAGGTGGTGTTTGGCTCAGGTCTGGGCATCTGTGGTGGGAGATGGGTCCTTGCCCCCTTTGAAGCTCTGGTGGCTTCACTCCCCCAGTAGTGCCTACTGCTTAGGGTTTATACCATCCCGTTATCTCCTGTTGCATTTTCTTGACACTTTTCCTACTTTAGCTCCTGACATATAGTTAGCTTTATACACACACACACACACACACACGTTCACCTTTTAAACTCAAGTCAATTAAAATCTTGTTTTGAGAATTTTGTGATACATCAGAAGCTAATAAAAATGCAAGGATTCTGCAAGAGATCACTGCATTAAAGATCCCATCAGGACCTCTCTGGCACTGTTTTAGGAAGCAGCATTGAAAAATGTCTTTCTTGAGCCTCAGTGTCCTCCTCTTGGAGAGATACCAAATGCCATGGGTTTTTGTTTGTGTACATGGTAAAAAATGGCTGAGATGAATGAAGGTCTTAGCTCAGAGCCCAGTTTAAGGAGAAAGCTTTCCCATCCATCATCTCTTTTTATGCCCATCCCAGCCCTATCAGTTGCCGGGGGTAGGTTTCATAGGTGGAAACTGGGAGGTTAGTTAGTGGTAGAGCCAGACACTTCCAGGGTCTTCTGACCCCTGCTCCACGGGTCCTCCTGCAGCCACTCTGCCTAATACACACATGAGGGTTGAAAGGCGTTGGTACTATTTCTAGATCTGTTCTTTCCTGCTTCTGCAACCTGGGGCAAGTCATTTGACCCCTCTTTGAGATTTTCTTTAATCTGTTAAATTAGTATGATAAGGGGCACCTGGGTGGCTCAGTCGTTGGGCGTCTGCCTTTGGCTTGGGTTGTGGTCCCGGGGTCCTGGGATCGGACCCCTCATCGGGCTTCCTGCTCTGCAGGAGGCCTGCTTCTCCCTCTCCCACTCCCCCTGTTTGGGCTCCCTCTCTCACTGTGTCTCTCTCTGTCAAATAAATAAATGAAAAATCTAAAAAAAAAAAAATTGAAGTAAAATAAAATAAATTAGTATGGTAAATACCAGTCCTAACTTTTAGGTCGGTTGTGTTGAACAGATGAGCCACGATTTTTGAGAGTACTTGGGGAAAGTGTAAGGTAATTTATAGCTATGGGGCAGGACTTTCCCCTCTAATCTGTGCACCGTTACCTTCTACATCTCATAGATGCTATCGTAGAATCTTCAGACCAACACGATGGTAGTCAGGTCAAATGCATGATGACTCTGAAAGATTCTCCACCTTCCCCTGGGAATTCAGCTTTGTATCTCCATAGCAGCTACCAGAAAAAAGTTTAGTTCTTAAGATCAGATGGTAGTGTACTTTAGGGGAAAGCCCTGGACTGGAGGCCAGTGGCCTGGTCTCCTAGTTCTTTGACTGCCTAACTATCTAGCTAGGTAACTGTGCACTAAACATTTGCTCTCTCTGAGCCTCAGTTTTCCCATCTATAAAATGGTTATAATATTGTCCAGTGTATTTTAAATGGTTTGAGGATCAGACAAAACAGTGCATATAAAAGAAGGTCACAAAGCAGAAACGTACATGGCGGGGGCGGCAGAGCGGGGGCCTGAATTGAGGGCCTACTGTGTCCCAGGCTCGGTGCTAGCTCTTGGACAGGAATGACGGTATTCCTGGCTGTGACAGCAGCTCCCAGACAGCCGGGGCTTTGGCTGCAGGTCCTCTGCAGGGCAGAGAGATGAGGTTGTGTTTGTATCACGTTTGTTGCTTGGGCTGTGATTCTGGACTTGCCCAGGACTCTTACTGGTCCTGACCTAGTGTCTTTCCTCTCCATTGCAGGAAGATGAGAGACTGCTTGGGCACCAACAATAGTACCACAAGTCCCTGCACTGGTTAAAGCCATCACCACAACCTGGGCAGGCAGCAAGGTAAGCAGAGAGGCCAGTTCAGGCGAGCTCCTGGGATGTGAATGCATTTCCGCCTCAAGTCTGCCCGGAAAATCCCAAGTGCACAAACAAGTCCAGGCAATGCATCTGGGTCCTCCTACCCACACTCCAGGACCCAGAGGAAGGGCTTGCTTCCCCTCCCAAGTGCTCCAGCTAGCTCCCTCTCTTCTGGCCAGGATTCCTCTCAAGTTAAAAAAATGAGACACTGGAGGGGAAGAAAACAAGTCCACTCACTGTCTTTCCCATCTTCCATCTGAGCTGTTGAAGCAAGTTCCCAGGAGCTGCCCAGAGCCCTTGTTTGACTGGAAGGGAGGTAGGAGGAGTGGAATGTGTGCAGAACCCGGGCTGATCAAAAGACAGTGCTGTTTCATGGAAGCCTCCCAGAACTGAGAGCGGGAGAGGGGGGGTGGAGGGGGAGGGGGAGAGGAGACAGAGAGAGAGAGAGAGAGAGAGAGAGAGCGCGCGCGAGTGAGTGAGTGAGAGCGAGCGAGTGAGCTAGCCGAGCAAGCGCGAGCGCAGGAGCACGCTGGCTGGCGAGAACAGGGTCTCCATGACAACTGGCCTGGCCAGCTAGAAGTGCTCTGCTCACTTGGCTGGAAGGAGCGCCACGAAAGGTCAGAGGAAGGAGCTGTGGGAAGCTCACAGCAGGTATCGGAGCTTAAGCGAGTGGATTTTGGGGCCCTTGGGCTCCCTTACAGTCTGTGGTGTGAGCCAAACTCTGCCAAGCATGGAGTGGGCAGGAAGGCACCGGGACTTTCAGGTAAGGTCAGCTCCGGCTTGGATTGTTTTTTCTCCTTTCCTGGCCATAGTCTTGGGCTGTTTTCTGGGAGGCAGGCAAATGTCTGTACTCTCTGCTCGGGGTTTGGGGCTCAGGAATGATGTCATGCTTCAACAGTTGGATTCTATTAGCTTAAGGAGGAGGGAAACAGCCAATTTTCTTGACTTTGCAAATCTAGCTGATCTCATTCTTGCTGAACCTGAGGTGTTTAGACTTTTCTGTAGAAATCACCATCTTTTATTTAGCACAAAGGCTTAGGATATTTTACAGAAAGTAAATTTTTTATATAGAAAAGGCGAGTTATCATCACTTCAGTATTGTGTTTGAAGTTACAACACGGAAACTCCAGTGTCTTTTGAGTGGCTCGGTTTCTTCTAGTGAACACTGTCTGTTTTGTCTCTTGGTGCTGCTCTGTCTGACCTGTAATGAAAAAAAAAAAAAAAAAAAAAAGCCAGTTAACTCAGCTAGGAGCCTGTGGCGAGTTCCTAGTCTCTGGAGCAGTTCTTAGGACAGAGGGACCTTCTTAGGGATATCTAAGCTGAGATCACATGCTTAGTCTCTCTCCCAGGTAATCTGGAAAGAAGCATACTGTTCTCCTGCATTAAGGCCCATAGCAGGTTTTCCTAAAAAAAAATGTATATGGGGTGGAGGCTGGCAGGTGTGTGTATATTTTGGGGTTGGGGGGCCTGTGGAGAGGTTTCCTATACGGGTACCTCTGAGGGAACTCTCAGTGGTGGCTGCTAAGACCCAGCTTGTTGGTGGAGACATGAGGTATTGTGGTTGTGCCAGATGGATACTTTGGGTTAATGTTTTAACTCAAATCTCAGGGCGTTCACTGTCCATGCTGTGCACTCCTTTTCTGTTTTTCCTATGTTTTGGTAAAGCTGGTTCTGACCTAGAGGAGTGGTGTGTGGTAAGCTCGCTGTGGCCTAGGAGAGGAGACCCTTCCAGAAAGGTGATGGGGTAGCTAGGTTGTTAGTAATCTTATTTGGAGAATTCATGCAGCAGACACTCCCTGCAGTGGGGACCCATCAGGAGATGTGCTTCCGCTTCAGCCATGTTATATCTCAAACTTACTCCTCGGCCTCAGGGAACATTGTGGATGCCTTTGGTTTCTCTGTGGGATGAGGGAACAGCAGCTGTCCTGGCGCTTCGGTTTTTCTTCTTGAACTTTCTGAACAGAATATCTTTTGTATTCTGGCAGACAATGAGGGGGCCTTCTGATTAACTTCGGGTCAGCTTGCCAGTAAAGGCACTGACCATGTCCCCAGTTTGGGCTCCCTGAATGTGTATATGTCTGCATCAGTATTGTGGCCTGAGGGTCCACAGGGGTGAACTCCATGGCCCTGGACCTCAGAGGGGCCACTGCTAAAGTGATGCCTCCTTTTAGTGTGCTCCCAACAATTCTCTGCTTGGTCAAAACCTCTGTTTTGTTGGGGGGTGGATATGGCATAGCACTGTTGGTTGGGATTAAATTTGGGGGTTGTGAGGAAGGGGCAGTGCAAGTTCAGAATCTGAGTTCTCTGCTTAAGTGGCTGTGGTTGGGCCTCACCTCTTCCCCTTCCCCCGCCCCGACAATGTGAAGATGGCTAGCAGTTGATCATTCTTTTGATATAGCAGAATGGACACTGAATTTGGGGTTAGTAGACTTAAGTCCATGGTCAGATTCTGCTACTTGCCATCAAGGTGGCTGCCAGCAAGATCGTTAACCTCTGTGACCTTCAGATTTATTAGCTGTGAGATGAGAGATAATGGTATAACTACTTCAACAGGTCTGTTGGGAGGAACAAAAATGAGATAATTTCCATGAAAGTAATTGTAAGCAAGTCAAGTCCTACATAATGTAAGATGCTGCAAATTAGAGCTTGAAGGATGACCCCAGTCTCTTCTGAAAAGTCATTTTGCCCCTCTGTTCTGGTTTCCCAATTTATTTTTATTTATTTATTTATTTTTAAAAGATTTTTTATTTATTTCACACACAGAGAGAGATCACAAGTAGGCAGAGACCAGGCAGAGAGAGAGGGGTAAGCAGGCTCCCCGCTGAGCAGAGAGCCTGATGTGGGGCTCGATCCCAGGACCCTGGGATCATGACCTGAGCAGAAGGCAGAAGCTTTAACCCACTGAGCCACCCAGGCGCCCCTGGTTTCCCAGTTTATAAAGTGCCCTTTTCTTTTGTGCATTTGTAAGTAAAAATGAGGAAAAAGAAACCTTTAAAAAGTTCTTTAAGATATTAAAGGAAACAAATAGTGCTCTCTTTGAGTTGGGAAATAGGGTGATATTCACTGTAGGCTTTGAGCCTTATAAATGATCCTTCAGAGAGGAAGCTTTCTTTCCCTTAGGTTACCTGACTCATGTGTTTAGTATAGAAGAGAGGAATTCCAACAGACCCTTTGCTTTTCCAGTGTCCTATAGCTAGCTACCTGCCAGTTACGGTATCATAAATTTCAGTAGCTGGAAGAGAGGCTTCTGATTGTCAGGTTTGTCTCCCTCTTTCTGCTGGGGAAACTGTACTGAGTGGGCAGAGAGGCCTTTTCTCCTGTTCTGGGTTTGAAAGGCAGTGTCTAACTGGCAGGAAGAGTTATCGCTCTGAAGGGCTCCTTGGGGGCTGGGCAGCTTTCAGGAACCTGTGTGGCTACAGCTTAGAGGGAAACGAGAAAGAAAGAAAGAAATGAGGAAGTGGGAATTTCAAGGGCAGAGATTCTTGATATGCAGTGGAACTGTGCCAAGAACAGAATAGCAGGGGTGGGGAGACTCCAGGCAAGGACACCCGGATCTGATCTCAGGGAGTGTATACGGCTCATGGCATGCTTGGTGGGAACATGGGGAGGGACCCAGCACCCCACCTGCAGCCCCAGCTTTTGTCGTAGGACAGGGTAACTGCCTACCCTGCCCTGGATTGGGCTCTGGGAGGAAGCCCCTGGGAAGACCCTAAAGAGGCAGATTTGTTGTTGTTCAGCAGCAGAGCCTTTTTTCTAGGCAAATCACAGCCCAGCAGCCTCTAAGGTCTGATGGCCAAGTTGTCCATAGCTTAGGTTGGGGCTGCAGCTGTTCCCCACTCCTCTTTAGTCCAGCTTCCCAGAGCTGAGTCACACGTTGGATGGATCCCTCCATGTTCTTTAAGGATTAAAAAGTAACATTTCTGTTCTCACTCCTTCTCTCCCCCTTCCTCTACTCCCCTTCCTGCACACTCTCCCTCTGGGCTCCCTCTCTCTAAAATTAGAATAATCAGTTATCCAAGGAAGTTGAAACTTTGAAATGCCTTGGAGGACAGGCCTGGGGCATCCTGAATTCCACTGGCTCTGCCCTGTCACTGCAATGGAGGGCTTGGGTATAAAGTTTGCAAGGGCTCCCCAGACTCTAGGTATCATGGCCACGCTGCTGGCCTGGAAGTAAGAGAGGCTGTGCTCCATTTCCTACCTAATCCAATTCTAAGAACTACTTTGGGAAGCAGCACTGGGCACCTGAGGGTGGTGGGAGGATCTGAGTCAGGGACTGCCAGAGCACCTCCCTGCACGCAGGTGGGGCAGAGAGACTGAAGAGCATGTCTTCCTGTTGCTTCTCTGGTCTCCTAAATGCCATTGCGCTGGAGGCTCCTGATTTCTAGTGTTGGGCCCAAGAGAGTATACTGAGGCAGCCGAGTACAGGAACTCGTACCTCAGCCTGGGAGAGTACAGGCATCAGCCCTGCAGAGCGTTGGCTTGGCCTCCCTGCTCCACTACATTAGCTTGGAAGAAGAGGGTGTTTAGGGTGTGCAGGGGGAGGGGAAGGGGAAATCTGCCGGCAGATTATTGAGTTCTTTGAGTTAGAAGATTCATGGAAAGTGGAGAAGAGGGCCGGGGGCATGAAAGAGGGAAAAAAAATTACCATCTGGCACAGTCTGCAGAGATTCTCTACAAAGCCTGAGGGAGAAATTGTGTTAGTGAGTGCCTTCTCCTGGGGGGTGGGGAGGGAGAGTCTGAGCATCTATTTTTGCTGGGGAAGAGGCGCTGTGTGCATCTGTCTCAGCAAAATACTGGGTGCATCTTGTCTGTCTTAGAGGAACATGCCACGGAATTTTGCCTGATAGAAAAATTCCCTGTGAGACCTAGTGTGTTGAGGGGAGAGGAGGAGGTTAAATGAGTCTAGACTACCTTATTGTAGGATTTCTCCATAGATCCCTTTTCTTATTATTTTTGGCTCCAATATACTGTTGAAATTATCACAATAACCTTCTCATCTAAAAACTGCCCGTGTATTAGATTGTACTGTCTCTATTTTTTTAAAGATTTTATTTATTTATTTGACAGATTTGACAGAGATCACAAGTAGGCAGAGAGGCAGGCAGAGAGAGAGGAGGAAGCAGGGTCCCTACTGAGCAGAGAGCCCAATGTGGGGCTCAATCCCAGGACCATGGGATCATAACCTGAGCTGAAGCCAGAGTCTTTACCCCACTGAGCAACCCAGGCGCCCTGTACTGTCTCTATTAAGGGTGAATTATACGCAATTATATACGTTTTTAAGCAAAGCTGACTTGTGTCTAAGGGTTTGTCATGAAACCACGCATCTCTCAAAGATGCAGATTCTTGTGCGTGACTTGTCACTGAAGGCGTTTGTAGGTGAGCTGGAGGTTGATTAATGGGAAGGAGCACAGTGAATAAAGGACTGTTTGACCCTTGGGAAAATGAGATGAACAGTGGCCTATGGGAGACTAGGAAGAAACAGGAGAGAGGCTCTGGGCAAGGGGATTGGGGGTGTGGGAGGAAACTAGTTCTGAGAAACAGCAGGGGGATAGAAGGCAGTACCTGGGCTGCTCTAGGAGGCCTTTGCAATTTAGCAGAAGGTTGCACTGCCCCCAGGGGATCCAAGGAGACCGTGTCCTAGCAATCAGGGAGGCTGGCACTGGGGTTGACACTCTGTTCCTTTGTTCCTGGGTTTGGAGGCATCTTAGGCGCCCATGTGCCCTCTTGGTCTGCTCACCCATTTTGTCAATGAATAAGGAGGGTCTGGGCCAAG
Source organism: Enhydra lutris kenyoni (assembly GCF_002288905.1). Classification (NCBI taxonomy): domain Eukaryota; kingdom Metazoa; phylum Chordata; class Mammalia; order Carnivora; family Mustelidae; genus Enhydra; species Enhydra lutris. Next base: position 5,496,497 of record NW_019154152.1, read on the forward strand.
AGCTAGGAGGGTCTAAATAGTATCGAGTGTGAACTTGATGTTGTTACCAGGTATTGTATAATAGTTATTTCCTCCCCAAAGTGAGCCTCTGTCTCTGTGATGAAGAGAGAAGAAACATAGGCCTGCTGAAGTTAGGGTTTTGCAGTAGGGTTAATGACCATCTCATGCTTTAGGCTGGGAAGAAGGCGGAACATCCCAACTCTTAGATGCTGATATAAAGCACTGTTTGAATGATGGAAGAGAGCCAACTAAAAAGGACTGGAGATAGGAGGGAGAGGTCGAAGCTTCTCTGAGTGTCAACAGATCAGGTGTTGGGGGGGAGGAAAAAGGTAAGGGGAAAACTGGAAAGAAAACTATATAGTTTCTAATAGTTTTCTATATATATAAAACTTAAAGTTTTCAGAACTCTTCAGCCTTTTCGAGGAAGTGAGTTCTGGTGTGCTCATTTATGTCTTGGAACACAGGCTCCCTTATGCAGTTCTGACAGTTGAGTTTTAAAACTTGCTTTTAAATGAGTCAGCCTGTGTTTGTTCAGCTCTCAGGGACTCTTAATCCTTAGTGCATGTGGTGGAATGACCCATCAGCACTAATGTGAGCATCTCAGTGCTTCGAGGTGCAGCGGTGAAGAGCTGGCACTTGTGGGCCATGCCTGCCTAGGTTTAGAGCCCAATGTTACAGTTACTAGCTGTGTGACCTTGGGCAAGTTGTTGAATCTCCCTGAGCCTCTGTTTTCTGTGAAGTATCTGTAAAATGGATATGATAACAGTACTTAACTTGTGAGAGTTTTGCTGAGAATTGAATGAAATATTACATGGAAATTTCTCAGCCCAGCACCTGGCACTTAGTAAATGTTCAGTGCTTTCCCGTATTATTATCAACCTAGAGCAGCCTTTTAAAGAGTAAGGCTGGCATCTCTCTTTTTTTTTTTTTTAAAGATTTTTTATTTATCTATTTAACAGAGAGAGAGATCATAAATAGGCAGAGAGGCAGGCAGAGAGAGGAGGAAGCAGGCTCACCGCTGAGCAGAGAGCCCGATGCGGGGCTTGATCCCAGGACCCTGAGATCATGACCTGAGCCGAAGGCAGAGGCTTAACCCACTGAGCCACCCAGGCACCCCAAGGCTGGCATCTCTTAATCAGGTTGGGATTATGATGCAGCAAAGTCAAATCAGATTCTATATCTTTCTTTATTTAAAGATTTTATTTAGTTTTTTTGAGAGACAGAGAGAGCACAAGCAGGGGGCAGGGAGAAGGAGAAGCAGATTCCTTGCTGAGCAGAGAGCCTGATGCAGGGTTCATTCCCAGGACCCTGGGACCATGACCTGAGCCAAAGGCAGATGGTTAACTAACTGAACCACCCAGGTGCCCCAAATCAGATTCTTCTTTTAGAAGTTTATACTTCGTGTTTCATTCACCTTTCTGTCAAGACCTCAGGAGAGTCTCTGTGGTCGTCCTTCTCAAACCAGATTCAGAAGCTCGGCTTCACCCTTCACTGTAGGATGCTTACCCTTCACTGTCATGGGAGACGAGAACTGCTTCTTGCCTGCTGCTTTCCCTGTAGGCCTACCCATGCAGGGCCCTAGGTCCTCCTTTGCCCAGCATTGGCTGCCCTTCACAAGCTCCTGTTGGTGCTCTAGACACAGGCTATCCCAGCACTCCTCACCTCTACTTCCGTGAATTCTGTTGATCATCCTTGGAAACCCAGCGTAGAGCATAGGCTTTGCAGCCAGCTCTGGAAGGCTGTAGTCTGGCTCTTCCTGTTATTATCTGTGGACCTCTGGCAAGTTAATTTTATAAACCTTATTGTCTGCAGCTGTAAATTGGGAGTAAAATGGTACTCATCTCAATGGTTTGCTGCAAGGGTTAAATGAATTTATAGAAAGTACTTCGCTTAGTTGCTGGTGCAGATATGCTCTTGGTAACTGTTCGCTGCGATAGTTGTTCGAGATCCCTCCCTCTGTGTGTTCCTCTGCCTCTATACAGCAGTACAGAGAGCCCTGGTCAGGTCAGCAGATCTGAGCGATAGTCCTGGCTCTATCTGTGACTTGTCGGGTGACCCTGGGGAAGTCACCTTGGCTTCTCTAGATTTCAGTTTTCCTCTTCTAAAGGGCAGAAGGTTTAGATTGAGGGTTTTCATTGACATTCTGACTTGATTCTTAAATGCTTGTGTCTTATCTTACCAACAGATTCCCTGAAGTTGTATAAAATTAAGCGTAGGGGCGCCTAGATGGCTCAGTGGGTTAAAGCCTCTGCCTTCGGTTCAGGTCATGATCCCAGGGTCCTGGGATCAAGCCCCGCATCGGGCTCTCTGCTCAGCGGGGAGTCTGCTTCCTCTTCTCTCTCTGCCTGCCTCTCTGCCTACTTGTGATCTCTGTCTAATAAATAAATAAATCTTAAAAAAAAATTAAGCGTAATATTTTATACATTTTATTTCCCCAAAGTGGCCAACATATATACCTTTTGCTTAAAAAACATTTGAGAAGCTTTTTTAAAAAATCCCATCAGCTGGATTCTAGGAAGCATTTGACTTAGTTCTCGTAACTTGGAGCCTGGGATCTTGTTCTCAGAGGCACAGGGTTTGGCTGTAACAACTTGAAAAGAGTGTCCAGCCTTTAGTGAGTTAGAAAGTCTACCAGCTTAGTAAGAAAGGAGGTGGGTTTCACTTGGTGCTGCTGGGAAAATTTTGGTCGACAGATATTTGGAGGTACTTACTGGTTGTGCTGTATAGACTCAGATCAGCCCTGTAAATAAATGCTGCCGTCACTGTTTCCTTCCTCCATGGAGAAAAATGGCAGTGTTTCCTGGCTGACCCTCTCTCTCCCTTAGAGTCTGAAGTGAGTCAGTGGTGCTCAAAGACAAATCCGTGTGTTAGGAAGAGATGTCTAACGAAAGAGTGATACTTAGAGCCTGGGCTCTGGGGTCACACAGTTGGAGTTCATATTCTGGCTCTGCCACTTACTCTCTCTAAGATCTTGGGTGAATTGTGTAGCCTGTCCATGCCCCAGTTCCTATTCCATGAAACTGTGAGTCCTATTTCACAGAGCTGTGGTAAGGCCTAAGTGTCACATGCTTAGGATAGTACTTCGTATCTGGTGCTGAATGAAATATGAGCATTGACTGTTAGATTTCTTCTTCCCTTGTAAGCCAAGCAGAGCTTGTTTCCAAGTGGCTGGTCTGTCTGGTTTGTTCTGCTGAGAAATGTGGGATGAAATCCCCTTCTTTGTCATGGACGGACATCTCTAGTATCAGGAGAGCAGTGGTAAGTGTCCTGCAAACAGTACAGAGATCATAGCTCTTGTACTTTGCTTTTGCAAAGACATATATAAACCAGAAAGGGAATCTGAGCTAAAGAGCATGTAGGTTGAAAGGACCTGCTCTGATGTGTAACCTATGTTATATGGCACTGGAGTTAGGGACAGGCAGAACCCTGGGTAAAAGAAAAAGATGGGAAGTGGGCTGAGGGAGAGACGGAGCTAGGTAATGAAGAGTGGTGAGTATTTCTGGGCAAGTGGTAGTGGCTGCGACGATAAGCCCTGTGGAGAAGCTCCTGGCACTCTCTCTTCCCAGAGGCACCTTGACTCCCCAGCCCCAGGTGAGAATTGCCCCCACAGTGATCACTCAGACCAGTCTCAGGGGAGCGGTGAATTGGGATGAGGTGGTTCTTATCTGTTCCTAACCAGAAGGAATAGCAAGAGTAGCTTGGTGTATCTTATCTACAAGTGTAATTATAAAGAGATTTCCTTTTCCAACTGCAAGAAACAGGAACTTTTGCTGCCAAACCTAGCAGCATGTTTTAAGTCCTTCAAATCTCCTCTGAGTGCTACCAAAGCTCTGAGCTTTGTTGTTATCTCTTGTTGAAATATAGCCTGGAAAGGTCATCTCAACAGTGCCAATTTATGGGCCTGCTGAACCCAGGCAGGCCTAGGGTATAATGGGGAGTTCCTGGGAGTAGGTGCTTCACAGATTTTCCCTTTGAGTCAGGTTGTTTATAATTTAAGGTTCCCTTTGCTTTAGAAGATCAAACTCTGCAGATTAGGGTCAGACATTTTACTTCTGCAGTTTTCCTTCTGTAGGCAGGAGCTCTGATTCCACAGTAACTCCCGTATGGTGGGGAGAAGCTCAGCCTTGATGGTAATTACGCTGCCAAACCAGCACTCCTCCCTGGAGGTTGGTTTTCTCAGCACAAAGTTATACCAGGATCCTTCACCCTATTTAGTTTATTAGCAGTTTTTACCTTATACTGTGTGTTTTGAAGGAGCGATTAAAAGAGGCGAAGACCACATGGTGTAGAAACCACACATAGGTTTTTGCACTCATTCGTAAAGATCTGAAGAAAAGAAGGTCAGACCCGTGTGTGCATGTACAGTACTCTGTCCCTTGGCAAAGTGGATGCAAATAGGGAAAGGAAACTAAAGAACCTAACTGACCCCAGCAACTGTAAAGAAGTGTGGCACTTGAGTGTGAGAGAAAATACCTGGGACAGCTGAGGTGAACTTGGCAATGGCCTTGACCTTGGTTGGCAGTCTGTGACTTGACTAACTTAGCTGCTCTGTTTAAAGAATTGAGGCTTTGGAATCTAAGAAGGAAAGAGAGCACTGAAATTTTTTATTTTCTTTGCCTCCCTCTAACCCTGATTCACTTACCCATCTGGGTTCAGACACCCGTGGAAAGACTGCCAGCTAAATTGCTGTTTTTGAAGTGGTGTGGGTAGCACTGTCCTCTTCAAGTCTCTGTATCTCTGGGTTGGAGTCCTCACTGCCTCCCAGGAGTGAATTATTGCTCATTTGTGCTGGGAGAGCCGGCTGGGAGGAGACTGGTGGTGAGAAGGGCAGTAGGTTAAACTCTGAGGAAGTGCCCGAAGGGAAGCGGCAGGGATCAGGTTAAAAAGAAAACAGTAAGGAACAACTGGGGATGTTTGTCTTATTTAAATCTCATCAAATAGAAGTAGAAAAGCTTTTTTTTTTTTTTTTTTTTTTTTTTAAGATTTTATTTATTTGGGAGAGAGAAAAAGCGAGAGAAAGAGTTAGTGCCCAAGCAGGGAGGGGGCAGAGGGAGAGGGAGAAACAGTCTCCCTGCTGAACAGAGTGCCTGATGTGGGACTCATTCCCAGGACCCTGGGATCGTGACCTGAGCCTAAGGCAGACACTTAACCCGCTGAGCCACCCAGGCATCCCTCAGGTGGGTTTCAAAAGCAGTGCTATCCAGGCTTCTTTTCACCTGAAGAATACCCAAGGTCAGTTGTCTACACAGCTTGCTCAAACAAGTTGAGCCCTGAGAAACTGTAGAAACTACAGGAGAACACCATAGAGTCATGTGTATTTACCACAACAAGAAAAAATCAGCAGGGCTGAGGGTGCGGAGCAAGCCATGGAGACTCTAATACCTGTGACATCATCCCCACCCCTGAGAGCTGTTCATGTTTTGTCACCAAGGGTGTTAGGATGACTGCTTGTGTTCCCCAAGAGTTTATTTCTGCTTAGCCTTAAAAATTTAAGTAATTAATCGAAGTATAGTTAACATACAGTTTGGTATTAAATTCAGGGGTACAGCATAGTGATTCAACAACTCTATACATTGCTCAGTGCTCCCCACGCTGTGTGGTCACCCTCTCTTACCATCCAATGTTACTACAATATTAGTGACTCTATTCCCTAGGCTGTGCTTTTTATCTCTGTGATGTATTTGTTTTATAACTGGAAATTTGTGCCTCTTAATCCCCTTTATCTATTTCACCCATACCCCCACTTGATGCCCCTTCTGGCAACCACCAATTTGTTCTCTGTATTTAAGACTTTGGTTTTTGTTATTGTGTGTTTGTTCATGTTTTGTTTGTATATTCCACATATAAGTGAAATCATATGTTATTTGTCTTTCTCTGACTTATTTCACATAGTGTAATACCCTCTAGGTCTGTTTGTGTTGTTCCAGATGCCAGAGTTTCATTCTTCTTCATGGCTGAGTAATATTCCTGTGTGTGTGTGTGTGTGTGTGTGTGTGTGTGTGTGTGTGCGTGTGCACACGTGCATGTGTGTGTACCATATCTTTATCCATTAATCTATTTTTAAATGTTTTAAGTATTTATTTATTTATTTAAAGATTTTATTTATTTATTTGTGTGAGAGAGAGAGAGAGAGAATGCACAAATGGGGAGGGTCAGAGAGAGAGAGAAGCAGACTCCTCACTGAGCAGGAAGCCTGATGCATGCCTTTGTCCCAGGACCCTGAGACCATCACCTGAGCCAGAGGCAGATGCTTAACTGACTGAACCACCCAGGCACCCCTATCCATTCCTCTATTGATGGACACTTGGGTTGCTTCCATATTTTGGCTGTTGTAAATCAGTACAACTACCGTGGAAAACAGTATGGAGGTTCCTCAAGAAATTAAAAATAGAAATACCCTATGATCCAGTAATTCCGCTACTGGGTATTTACCCAAAGGATACAAAAACACTAATTTGAAAAGATATATACACCCCTGTGTTTATAGTAGCATTATTTACAACAGCCTTTCTCTTTTTACTTTACATTCTTTGCCTCAGATTCTACCTTCTGCTATCACATAGAGAAGGAGGGTGTGGGTGTGTGTGTCAAACTCTGCATTCTCTTTTGAGAAACTTTTTTATTCATTCATTCATTCATTCATTCATTCAATACATAATCATTGAGTACCCATTCTGGTCTAGGCACTGTTCTATATACTGACGATATGGAGATAACTAAGACAGCGAAGTCCATGTGTCATGGAACTTAAAGTATTTGGGGTATCAGTCAGTAAATAAGTAAACAAATCAATAAATGAGATAAAGGTAGTGACAGGAGCTATGAAAGAAATTGTGGTGATATAAAAGAGGATAAGTAATAGGAACTTGAAAGCTACTAAAACAGAACTTAGAGAAAGCGTCTCTGAGGAAGTGACATTTGGACTGCAAGTTGAAGCACTAGAAGCAGCTGTGAAGGTGCAGGATTGGGGCATGTACATTTCTAGAGGAGCGAACAGTAGGGGCAAATCACCTGGGTTGGAAAGAGCTTGGCATGAAAGAGCATGAAGTCATCATTGTTAGAATATAAAGGAGCCACTGGTTATAAGGGTGTAAGACATTGGTGTAGGCTATACCAGGTACAGCCTTTTGGGCATGGGAAGGAATCTGGAGAGCCAGTGTGGGGGCATATATTCTAGGCCTATGGCGCAACTAGGGATAAGATGTCAAAATGTGAGAGGGATGATTGGCTAAGAGGAGCACTGAATTTGAGAAGAATAAAAAAAAAAAAATAATATGGGGAAATAGAGGGGATCTGGAGTGGGGATAGGCATAGATAATTCGCTAAAAGAAATGGAATAAGTATAATTCAATTCTGCATAATTCTTGGGATCAAGGAATATATGTTTCAAAAATTGCTGTAGATTTTAGGTTTGTGGTGTATTGTTAGAGAATGCTTTCTGTATTCCTGGCATTGTATTAGACCAGGCATTTCCCCTTGCATCATTTGAGTAAATTCTCACAATAATCTTTGAGTGAATTTGATGTTCTGATGTCTACAGATGAGGAACTCAGAGGGTCTAACTTGCTTAAAATCCACATTCCAGTCTGTATGATTCCAAAGTATGTGCCCCTTTTATATTTCCACTCTGACTGGTACACCAAATATACCTCCTCTTAGTTATCTAAAATATTTCATGTGCATTTTCCCCTGGAATTATGTGTTGTTTACTGTCATGTTCTCCCTTCTATCCATTGGAAGCTAGGATAGATTTTGGATGTTTGTGGATTTTTTTTTTTAAGGATTTTATTTATTTATTTTACAGAGATCACAAGTAATCAGAGAGGCAGGCAGAGAGAGAGGGGGAAGCAGGCTCCCTGCTGAGCAGAGAGCCCAATGCAGAGCTAGATCCCAAGACCCTGAGATCATGAGCTGAGCCGAAGGCAGAGGCTTAACCACTGAGCCGCCCAGGTGCCCCGGATGTTTGTGGATTTGAATGAGTTCTTTTCAGCTTTCCTGAAAGGAGTACCTGATTAAGTATGGAAAATGCCAGTCCAAAAACGGGGGACGTGGGGGTAGGTGGCAAGACTTGGAAACAGATAATCTGATTCACATCTCTTTGGGTAGGAAGATCGATGGTCTTTCTCATGAACAATACTATACAAGTAGTCACATGTCTTAGATTACAATTCCTTTTGTTTTATAGTAAGAGGATAAAATTTGTTTTGGAAAATTTAAGTAATTTTCAGTAAACTAGCATTTGTAAATGAACTATGATTTCCTAGTTTACAGGTCTCCTTTAGAGTCTCAAAGTTTATTGGAAATGTCTGAGGAAAGAAATTTATCAGGCCACAACTTTCACTTGCTGGAAATTGAATATTGACTAGTTTCTATTGGTGGCTATTTCTTTTATGAGGGATTGATCCTGTTTGGATTCTGTAAATCAAGGGTCAGGATTCTGGAATGAAAATGTGTGTGCTGTTAATAAACTCTCATTCCTTAGTGCTCATGAGATCTGAGTTCAGCCTCCTCAGCCAGCTTAGATGCAATAGTTTGTGAAGGGCAGAGTAGGGTGAGATTGAATTTCATTTTAGCATAGATTCTTGACACACAGAGGAATTTTCTTTTGTAATGGGATTCTGCTTTCCTGTCTCCCCTGTCCCTGTCTGTTTAGTAACTACTTTGCTTCTGAAGGAAAAGATATGTGGTTAGGAAAAGATTCCTTTAGACAGTGTTTTTATCTTTAGCACTGATTCACTGAGCAGACATGAGATGGTCACCTACCATGCATGAGCAGGTCCCTACCATGAGTGGGGCCATACAGGTGAATTAGGGGTCTCAAAGTTCATTTAAAGCAGAGTATAACGGAATTCTGGAGGGGCTGAACTCTAGTTGCAGGTTTTCAGACTTGAGCAGGCCCCAGATTCAGCTGGAGAGCTAGTTTCCAGCTCAGTAGGTCTGAAGTGGGGCCTGAGAATGTGCATTTTAAGAAAGATTTCTTTATTTCTTTATTTATTTGACAGAGAAATCACAAGTAGGCAGAAGTAGGCAGGCGGAGAGAGAAGAAGAAGCAGGCTCCCTGCTGAGTGGGGCTCGATCCCAGGACCCTGGGATCATGACCTGAGCCGAAGGCAGAGGCTTAACCCACTGAGCCACCCAGGCACCCCGGGAATGTGCATTTTTAACAAGTTTCTAAGTGCGGCTGGTGGCTGGGGAACACAGTGTAAGAGGCTCAGCCTCTGAGATTCAAATAAGGCTGTGAGGGCCAGATGTCATCCACATGCCTTCTTTCGGTGACCTAGCATTTCATGCCTGTACTTCAGACTCTCTTGGGTGGCTTACCACCACAATGTCAACAAAGCCCGGTAAAGGCCTGCACCCTCGGTCACAGTGACTCTTCTCACGATATCTGTATCACTTCCGGCTGAGGCTTCCGGCCAAGTGCTCGTCTCTAAACAAAACAGCTCTTTGACTTCTTGGAAAATGCCCATCCCAGGCCCTTGATTCGATTAGGATAGATGACATTTCTGTCAGGGTAAGCTCCCGCCTGCCCTTGAGCGCACCCCCCTGCTTGGCAGAGCTGTCTCAGGGACTGTGTTCTGTTGATTAACCAGGTTTACACAGGATATGCCTGGGAGATTATCTCTGTAGCCCAGGAGTTGAATTTCCAGGGCAAAGTCCACAGTTGGCCGCTGATAGGCTGAGAACACCTGGAAGAGAGGATTTCACTTGGCTTTCACTTAGCCAGGCCTCAGTGCTTCTTCCCGGAGAGGTCAGGTGTTCTACTTGTCTGATGCCCAAGCAGGTATCTTTGGGGTGCTTCTCCAGAGCGGTGTGGCTCCAGGCACTGCCCCCTTGCTATCTAGTTCAGGACCTGTGGCTTCAGGTGAGACACTTGCATGAATGAACATAAGCTGCCCTCTCTTCCTTGGCATTATCACTTTTTGCAGCACTGTCTGTGCTTGCTTCTCTCCTTGGGGGAGGATCTCCCAGGGCTCCCCTTTTCTTCACTTCGCTCATTAGTTCAGCACAGTTGTAGAATTCTGTTTCAGTGTGGGAAGAGATATTAAAAGTTACCTGACTTAGCTCTGCCCAAACCTTTTTCATACCCCTGCATACACAGGAAATGATCATTTTGGTAAGGCACGTTGAGATAATAGGAGGAGGCTTTTTTTTTTTTTTTTAAGATTTTATTTATTTATTTGACAGACAGAGACCACAAGCAGGCAGGGAGGCAGGCAGAGAGAGTAGGAAGCAGGCTCCCTGCTGAGCAGAGAGCCCTACGCGGGGCTCGATCCCAGGACTCTGGGATCACGACCCGAGCCGAAGGCAAAGGCTTTAACCCACTGAGCCACCCAGGCACCCCAGGAGGAGGCTCTTGATAGTGCTGAGCTCCAGCGCTTTCACTGCCCTGGAGCTTGAAGGAGTCGCTCTGTCTGCACAGCTATCACCCACTCTTGGCATCGTGGTTGGGAACTCTGGTCCCGTCCCAAGCACACCAGCGTTTAGAGGTGAGAAAACAGAGCACCCAGAAAGGTGGCAGAGCTAGGACAGAGAGGTGAGAAAACAGAGCGCCCAGAAACGTGGCAGAGCTAGGACAGAGATGCAGGTCATTGCACTTTGGATTCCTCTTCTGTAAGCTTTTCACAAGACCCGTAATGTGTTGCAATTTCAGATTAGTAAGTGTGGCATGAAACTGTCTCAGGCTAATTTTTAAGATATTTTTTCTTTTTTGATAACAAAAGTAATACATTTGTTCTATAAACTTTTACACAATAGGAAAATATATGTTGGAATATGAGCCTCTCCTATAAACCAATGCCCCAGGAGTATAATCATTGTTAACAGTTGGGTAACAGTGGGTTTTCCGCCCAACAATACATTTATATAAACATTTATTTTATTTTTACAAAAAGAGATTATGGTCTAATCAAAGATGGAAAACAAAAAGTATTGGCAAGGTTGTGGAAAAATTAGGAACCTTTTACACTGCTGGTGGGAACGTAAATGGTATAGCTGTTGGACAGCCAGATTCAAAAGCTAAAATTTACCATATGACCCAGCAATTCCACTCTTAGGTAACCCTCCCAAATTGAAAACAGGGACTCAGATACTTAGATGCCAGTATTCATAGCAGCATTATTCACAGTAGCCAGAGGTGAGGAAACAAACCAAGTGTTTAGCCGCTGATTAATGAATAAATAAAATTGGTATAGCCACACAATGGACTATTATTCAGCCATAAAAAGGGATGAAGTTCTGATCTCTGCTACAATGTGGATGAACCTCGAAAACACTGTGCCAAGTAAAATACACCAGACACAAAAGGACAGGTACTGGATGATTCTGCTTTTATGCAATATCTGTAATTGGCAATTCACTGAGACAGATAATAAGCTAGAGGTTTCCCAGGAGTGTGGGGATAAGGGAGAATGGCGAGCCATTGCAAAGTTTCTGTTAGGGTGATGGAAAGTACCAGAAACAGGTAGTGGTGATGGCTGTACAACATTGTGAATGTAATTAATGTCACTGAATTGTAAACTCAAAAATGCTTGCAATAGCAGACTTTATATTTTGCCATAACAACAAAATGAAAGAAAAGATACTCTCCTGAAAATGTTTTCACTTGGTCATTTACCTAGACTGTCTTTCCTTGTCAGTGCATTCCTTTTAACAGCAGCATTGGGTTTCTTCAGGTGGATGAAGCAAACTTTATTTAATCCTGCCCCTGTTGATCGATACTCGAGTTGTTTCCAGTTTCTCCTGTCCTGAACAGGGCTGGCCCGCAGTAGTCAGCCATATATAGCTGTCTTTGCCCGAGCACTTTAGTACTTGTACTACCTTCAGCAGAATTCCTAGAAGGGAAGATTTGCTGATTAAGGATATACTCATTTAAAATATTAGTAAACATTGCCAAACCGCTTCCCAAAGAAGTTGCATCAATGTAATTCTCGTCAACAGTATGGAAAGGTTTCTCCTGCACCATTGCCAACACGGCTGTTATAAATCTGATACGTGGAAAGGATTTCTTATTGTTACTTTATTTAGGGTTTCTTTCCTTTTTTTTTTTTTTTTTTTAAGATTTTATTAATTTATTTGACAGAGGGAGAGCATCAGCAGGGGGAAAGGCAGAGAGAGAGGAAGAAGCAGGCTCCCTGCTGAGCAGAGAGCCTGATGTGGTGCTCAATCCCAGGACCCCTGGGACCATGACCTGAGCCGAAGGCAGATGCTTAACTGACTGAGCTGGGTTCCCCAGGTGCCCCAGTCGCCCCAGGATTTCTTACTAGTAAATTGAACACCTTTTATGTTCACTGGCAGTTGTGCTTATTCTTTTGTGAATTTTTGTTTCGAATACTTTGTTTGCTTTTCTGTTTGGTCATCGTTTTTTCTTACAGATTTACCAGGAGTTTTTACATATGTGTTACATTAGAAGTATTCACTGTGTAAGTTGCTGATCTTTTTTCCTCCAGTTTATTTTTAATTTTTGAACTTTTTTTGGCTAATTATTTGCCTTTCACATGTTTTAAATTTTTCTTGAGGCAAATATATGATATTCTCCTTCAGGGCTTGTTTATTCTTCCCTTAATGACTTTCGAGTTGAATTTTGTGTCATACTTGGAAAAATTTTCTTCACTCATCAGAATTATACAACTCATTGATTTTTTTCTAGTGTTTTTATGGTTCCAATTAAGCTGTAATTAAGTTTGTACTAAGGATTGAGGTAGGAATTAAATTTTATTGATAAAAAACCTAGTAATAACCCTTCTCCTATTAAATCAGCTCCTATATAAAAATTTGTAAATGTCTGTTTACTTTAGTGTGTTTCGTGAGTAAGGCTATCTATATTTAAATTTTTTGCAATATAAAAGTCTTTAGTGAGAGAGGCAGATCAAAATCAAGGAATTGTGCCCAGGTCTTCTGATTGCCAGTCATGGCTTTTGTTTGTTTTCTGTTATCCTTAGACAATGCAGCCGGATTCCTTTCCTTGAGGTTTGGGGATAATTGCCTCACTCCCCTTCTGAAGAACTTTACAGTGAATCCCATGCGCAATTATATTTGATACATTAGACCTAGGTAGTGTGACATGAAAGCTTCACTCTTACATTATACTGAGTGAGATGAGCTCAGCCCGGCTGAGGTGGGAGCAGAGAGGCAAATGTGTGTTTGGTGCTGAGGAGGCTCAAGGGCCAAAGTCTGGAGGGATGTTAGGAAAGGTGTGATTTGGGGGGGGCGGGGGGGAGGAGCAGCAGAAAGAAGTGTGAAGAAGCTTGGCCGATTAGAACATTAATGAAGATTTTTGAACTGAGAGAAGGAAGAGGAATCATTATTTATGTCCCGATGACTAAACTAGTAGGTCCCACCTAGTTGAATTTTAAAAGTCACCTTTCAGTGCTGGGTCAACCAAGGGTTGCTGCCCCCAAGGGTTGTGAACCCAGAAGAGAAAGGCTTATTTAAGGTTCAGAGTAAGTAAAATCCTACAGCTAGAGAAGTTAGGGTTTGAAAGACCCAGGAGAGCAGCATCGACCTGCTGAACGGCGTCGTTTCTGTTCTTGTCAGCCAGGAGCTTAGACGGAAATGTTTTTAGTGGGAATAGGCTAAATAAGGAAGCAGGAGAAACTCCTTCAGACCAGCAGACATTAATTAGGCCTGTAGGACTGGCTGCATATATACATACAATCCCTACCCTTAAGGAACTTAGTAGGAGTTCAGTGGATAAGACATGGAAAATGTCAATACACTGTAGTGTGATTTATGTCCCTGTAAGTGGTACCAGGAGGAAATGGTTCATTTAGTCACTGGTGGAAAGAGAGGGAGAAAGATAAAGGGCAAGGTTTCGCAGGGGAACTAATGCTGATTCAGATTTTGAAGGATAAATAGATTCTTTTTTAAAGTTTGTTCCTTTTGACCACCATGAAATGTTATTTTCTAAGTGACCAACCCAAAGGAAGGGCATTCCAGGTAGAGGGATCAGCGTGTGCAAAGACAGAGAGGAGTGAAACAGTATGTGCAAAGTTATGTGCCAATATGTATGTGCAAAGTTATGTGCCAAACGTAACGTGCAAAGTTATGTGCCAGACTTAACTGCCAGTTGGTCATTTTGGCTGTGCATAGTAGGGAAGGGTGAGCAGAGTCAAGGTGAGGCTAGAGGCAGGTCTTTAGGAACTAGGCCTTCAACGGCTGGGTCTGCCGTGGCCTATCAGATTACCCCAGACAGAGTGGGTTTTTAAACAATAATTCTCATGGTTTTGTGGGTCTCGTGTGGGGTGTTCTCGTGTAGTTTTAGTCAGATGGTGGCTGGCACTGGAATCATCAGAAGACTCACTCCCCCCATGTGTGTGGTGCCTGAGCTGGGAAAATTCAAGAGCTGAGGCTCCTGTACTCTGTTGCCCTTGTCTTTCCCTCACCTTCCATCACTATTCCCTGGGGCTATTCTAGCATGGTGGGCTCAGGGATCCCTGGGTCTCTTGTAGGGTGGCTCAGGAGTTGGAAGCCAGTGCCCCGGGTGAGGCTGGGGGAGGTTTCATGGCTTTTATGTAACCTGGCCTTGAAGTTAAGGACCTCAGCTAGGCCACATTCTGTTCCTTGAGGTAGTTACAGGGGTTCTTCTGGTTCAAGGAGAGGAGTAGCAAACTTGTTTTGAAATCACCACAAGCATACAAAGAAACTTGAATTTTATGCTATAGGGCAGTCTTGGCTAAACTTAATTCATTGCTTACCATCTTTACAGTATTATCATGGCCTCTTAATACCTGACCTGTTATTTACATAATGTTTAAATCAGTTCACATTCGAACTTAAATTTATTTTAAAGGAAATGTTATCTCGCTTTCTTAAAGTGGAAAATCAATATTCCTTGCCGTACACACAAGATAACTTTTAAAGTAAATACAGTGAGAACAAAAAATTTTAGCCAGATACTGCTGTCTGTGAAAGTCTCTCCAGTGTTAAAGCTAAGCACAGCGGCAGCGAGTGGAGACTTTCTTCTGAATCGAGTGAGAAGGTTTGAAAGAACTAGCGGATGGAAGACTTGATCAGTTTGTGATTTCATGCTGTCGAGGGTGTGCCCCCCAGTTCCTTACCATGTTCTAGCCATGCAGCTGCTAGAAGAACTTGAGGCCTGGAGTCATCCAGTAAAATTTGCATTGTAGCAGGATCACTCTAGCTGAAGTGCAGAAAATAGACTTGAAGAAAGTAAAAGTAGGAGCAAGGAGATGGTTCTCAGGAGATTATGGCAGTAAGTCAAGCAATTGATAATAAAAGTGGGGTGAATGAGTGGCCCGCCGGGAATGGAGGAGGTGAACCCAAGGCATTAAGGAGATAGGTTTGTAGGTCTTGGGGACAGACTGAGCTGGAGGAAGAAGGAGGAGGAGAAGTCAGAGACAGTTTGTGGAGTTGGGAAGATGTGGAGAAAAGCTGTGGAAAAAGTACAGGAGGGGAAAGTGTTTTATTAGAGGTAGAGTGGAAATGATGAGTTCTGGTTTAGGCATTCCTTTTTCTTAAATTTTTAAAACTGATGTTTTTTTCTTTTTCTTAAATTTTATTTATTTATTTTTTATTTATTTTTTTTTTTAAAGATTTTATTTATTTATTTGTCAGAGAGAGAGAGAGAGAG